>NW_027453644.1:0-1000 GCF_964194025.1 Convolutriloba macropyga | reverse complement strand
CCAAATCGAGACAAGAGGAGATTGGAAAAATCCAAATAAGAGAAAGTAGGTCGTGAGATTTAATCGATTGATAATGAGATTTAATCATGTTTCCTCTATTAATTGATCACGAAATTCAAAACTTGATAGTTTTTCAATTTAGAACAACTAGATACAATCGGCATTTAACACCAGTCTGTTTATTTTTGTCACTAGAATGAGCAAAATAAATCTGAGTAACACTTTTCATATGTAGTTGAAGATAAAATGATAGTCAAGACAATAAGAATAAGGCAACAAGAATAAACAACGAATTTGTCAACCAAAAACAACATATTACAAACAAAAAAAGATATTCGGAATTCAGATTTTATATAATATACAAACCAGACATCAAATGTTCTATTTCTTTGAGCGACAGAGATTTGAGATTATCCAGCTTATGTATTTACTACTCAGTTTTAGAGTTTGCTTTCGGAAATTTAGATGACGCATCAGGTGTACTTGAGTTATTTAATTAATTTTAATTTACTTGAAATGAAATTCAAAAAATTAACTAAAAATTTGTCAAAATTATCAAAAAAATTAGGAAAAATAGAAAAAAAACCATCAAAATTAAGCCAAAAATTTTATATTTGCGACAATTTATGCTAAATAGCAAACAATTAAGTCAAAATCAAAGCCAAAAGCGGAAAATAAATTGGAAAAAGAAGAACTTTATTTTTCAAAATAAGAATGCTGAACTTACGAAAACAAATCAAATATTGCTGAACGAGTCCGCAACAAAAACAAAAGTAATGAAATGTGACATAAAGCCTATAAAATGTGACATTTTTGCTAATAAAAAAACACGAAGCATGAAAACGCATAAACTTGGATTATCCAATTATTCATCTAAAAGGAATTGAAGCAATTACCACGCGCTTATTTATCGTCATTCTCTTTTTCTGGCCAAACAGCGTTAGTGAAGGAAAATTTCCAGATGAAAAATAGGACAACAATTGCTTCGAAAATGCAATTC
>NW_027453643.1:0-9981 GCF_964194025.1 Convolutriloba macropyga | reverse complement strand
ACAAGGGTGAGGGGGGTGGTTGGTACGTTGGGGGGGGGGGGGGGGGTAAGTACGTTGGGGAGGGGGGTAGGTACGTGGGGGGGGGGTAGTTTTGTTTTGGGGGGAGCGGGGTAGGTAGTTTAAATGGGATCATATTTTCTCAAATTGAACTCTTCACCTTGAATTACAGACTGTTATCAATTGCTATACATTACAAACTAAACTATTGTTCAAGTCCAATGTTCGAAAACAGAAATCTACAATCAAAACCGGAGGTAAAGCTCGAATAGAAAGAAGTCAAAAATCAAGTCATGAACAAACTTGTTTTCTGCTAAAAAACATAGCCGGTAGAATACCTGAAACGACTCGAATCATCGTGCAAAAAAATCTCTACCCTAACTGGTACAAAATCAGATTATCGAAAAAACACTAGAAAAAACAAAAATAGTAGACCAATATATCATAAAAAGCGTTAAAATTTTTTCAGTTCAGGGGTGTGGGTAGGTGCTGGTGGGGGGGGGGGGTAGGTGGGGGCAGGTAGGTGGTGGTGGGGGTGTAGGTAGGTGGGGTGGGGGTAGGTACGTTGCGGGGGGATAGGTAGGTACGTGGGGGGGTAGCTAGGTGGGTGGGGGGAGTGTAGGTAGGTACGAGGGGGTAAGGGTAGGTAGGTACGAGGGGGGGGGGGGGTAGGTATGTTGGGGTTGGGGGGTAGGTACGTTGGGGGGTAGGTACGTTGAGGGGGGGGGGGGAGGTAGGTACGTTGAGGGGGGGGGGGAGGTAGGTACGTTGAGGGGGGGGGTGTAGGTACGTGGGGGCGGGGGGGAGTAGTTTTTTTGGGGGGTGGTAGGTAGCTAATTGGGATCAAATTTTCTCAAATTGACCTCTTCACCTTGAATTACAGATTGTTACCAATTGCTATACATTACAAGCTAAGCTATTGTTAAAGTCCAATATTCGAAAACAGAAGACGACAATCAAAAACGGAGGTAAAAGCTCGAATAAAAAGTAGTCAAAATTCAAGTGATGAACAAACTTGCTTTCTGCTTAAAAACCTGTAGAATATCAATACTCATCTTCGAGTCGTAAAAACCTGTAGAATATCAATACTCCTCTTCGAGTCGTAAAAAGCTGTAGAATATCAATACTCCTCTTCGAGTCGTAAAAACCTGTAGAATATCAATACTCCTCTTCGAGTCGTAAAAACCAAGAGCACCGCAATATAGCTTCGCTCAGCTTACAGCTTCGCAGCTATAAAAAATAAAAGTCAAATGAGAGAAATAGGATCTTTAAACATGATATAGACATGAATCTCGCTTCAAAGCCCCCGAAATTAAGCAGAATAAGCCATTGAAAAAGCATTCGATTAAGACATCCTCATTTGATGAATGAATAACAAATAACAGGACAAACAACAGCAGTCCTCTCACTGTAAACGTTAATAAAATGACGAACTTTGATAGTCAACAAATTATTTAACAAATCTCAGCAAGATAAACATAGCCGGCAGATTGCCGGAATAGCTGCGAAAGAATACACCTGCGTGCCATTTAATAGATATAGAAACAGATACAGATCTAAATTGAAAAAGAAATCGACGCCGCTCAAAGGACTTGGCTAAAAAACATTCAGCGAGAAATTAAAAAAGCTTGTAAAAATTCACTCCACAGAAGCCTCTTATTAGGGATCTCTACTGCATAAATGAGTTCCTTTGACCTTCAACAAATTCAAATTAAGTTTAACATTTAAATTGCAAAAGTCATTTTATTGAGTGAGGTAAGTCACGTATGATCAAAATCTAATCAAGCAAATACCCTAAAAACTTTTGCTAAAGCAAAGGAGAAATGACGTCAAGCGCGCAAATTCCGTTAGTGAGAAGAAGAAGTCATTCAAAAAATTTGACTTTTTCAATTTTGCAATGTGAACAAATGTAAAACGAAAAAAGAATGTCAGACGACGAAACAAAAAAAAACACAGCAGGACAACTGCTGACGTACAAATCAAAGAATTTTCTTTGACTAAACAAAAAAATAGACCTTGAACGGACTATTAATGGATTGGGAAAACCATTTAGAAAAAAAATCAGATCAAAACAATAAAAAGAAAACTGAAAATCAATGTCAAATGGCGCATGTGAACAAAAAACCACTAGCGAGAAAGAAAAATTTGTTTCAAACAAAAAACTAGGCCAAGAGTGAACTATGAATGGATTGGGAAAACTATGTAAAAAAAAATCCGATCCAAAAATTAAAAAACAGTAAAAATTAAAGTGAAATGGCCGCATGTGAACAAAAAAGCGCTAGCGAGAAAGCGAATTTTTGTTCAAACGCCGTTTTCTCACTCTATTTTAAATTTAGAGCGAAAAAATTTCACGCCGCAAAACCACTCGCTTTTTCGCTCCACTTCCTGTTTCGACGTGACCAAAATCAGTACTCCAATTTGACTTCAAAAATCATGAAAATGTGTGAACAGATCTTAAAAAAAACACAGCGCCCCAATACATTTCAAATTCTTTGAATTGTAAAAAACCGAGAGAACCGCAATATAGCTACGCTCAGCTTACAGCTTCGCAGCTATAAAAATAAAACAGAAAACCCTTTTCCCGTTTTTTTTGGTAAAAATTAGTTAAGTTTGAGGCATTAAATCCAAAAATTCAGTAATCGTTGAAAATAACAGTTTTACCTTATAGACACCAAAAAAGTTGATTTCAGTTGAAGTAATACGTAGATGAGACATATATGTCGCTACTGAGACTAAAATGAAAAAAAAAGAACACGGAAAACAAAAATATGAGCATGTCTCAAACATTTATAAATGTTTGAGACATGCTCATATTTTTGTTTTCCGTGTTCTTTTTTTCATTTTAGTCTCAGTAGCGACATGTATGTCTCATCTACGTAATTACTAGAGGTCGACTGTGTATTCTTGAAGTCTTTTCATAAAGTCGACCTCTCAACTGGGGTATTCAATGTTTCACCAACAAATAGTGTCCTAGCGGTCAACTCAATCCTAAACTACTTCAAACGAATGAAATGAATCAACATAACGTCAAACAGAGTCCAGTCCGTTGACTACAAAAACGGAGCCAGGAGGGATCTGGAAACAAACCCCATACACCTGACTCAATTTCTCAATTTTATCTGTTGCAAAAAAGAGCGATCAGGTTCTCTGAACTTTACAGTGACGTGTATTAAATATTAACAACCGAACAAAGAACTCCATCCGGATTTAAATGAAAAACGAAGCAAGAAATATAATAAATTCTTTTTTAAAATTCCCTTATCTTGCCAGGAAAAAATAAATCTTAATAAATTTTCCGACAAAACTTTCATAATGTCAAAAAAAGTTCAGAAAGCGTTGTCCAAATGGTATCCAAAAGCGTTGTCAGTCAACTCAGCAGTCACTGATAAGAAACCACGTTGAACAGTGAAGACGCGAAACAGACGCATAATTCTAAAAATTCAAAATATTCAATTTGTTTAAGTAAAAACTGTCGTATAAGAACTTTATCGTCTCATCTTCTAAACAACTCCAGCAAAAGTGAATTTAGAAGACCACTTTTACAAAGAGACCATTGGGCAGTTAACAATGAACGAAAAAATTAGGCGATTACTTTCAGAAATAGATAAAACCTGTGCAAATTGGGTACAAATTATTAATGTTAACGCCAGAAACAAACTAAAGCTAAAACAAAACATACCATTAAGATCAAAAAAGCCCACTTTGAATCTAAACATTCAACTGTGTTATAAACTGAAAACTAAGAAAATGTCAAAAAACGACAAAAAGCCCCAAATGCATTTAATTACCTAAGCATTTGGGGCTTTTTGAAAAATAAGTTGGAAAACTAAGTTGCATTTAATTACCTCGGAAAATTGAAAAGTTCAAATCGGATTTCAACCAATCTTTTTTTTTAACATTATTGAAATGTTAACCGCTCTAACTCGAAGAAGTCAGAGTTAAAACCAAAGCGAAAAAATTTTTTGGAAGTTCGACAGTACAAAAAAAAATTAATTAACTTCTCTTTTTGCTCTCTCTCAGAATAATGTGTGATCAATATACACTTAATTTTGGTAATTTCGTTTTTTTGCTATTGATTTCTATGCAGCGGCTTCACCTAAACGCTTTTTATATGCGGCACTGAGTTCAACATCTTCTTTCACTAAAAATGATCACATTAAAAGTAGCAAATTACTTAGCTTCGCAAGCTCATTTTGGTTTGTACAAACCAATAGAACGACAATGATAGCCCCACTCAGCAATTGCAATTGCTATGGCAACTAAAAAAAATTGGAAGTAAAATTATTTCGATTTTTCTATTTTATTTCGCAGAAGCGTTTTAATTAGGGGTTTCTCACTAAAGATATAAGTTTCATTCATCTAAACCTAAGTTTCGAAGTCCAGAAGTCTTTTTGGTGATTGAAGTTAGTCACGTTTGATGGAAATCAGCTCACGCATTTGACCTAAATACTCTAAAGAGAATGAGGACTGACAGAAATGGCCGTTAGTGAGAGGAAGAAATAAAAAAATAGACTTTTTTTAACCTTTTCCGAAATCAAAGTGGATAGCACCGCCAAACTTTGAATCAGAAAAATATAGCGAAAAAAGATTGACTTTGAACAAAATTTCACAATGTTTTTATTGCCTAGCAAAAATTAGACAACAAAATGACTAGAAATGGATTCGTACAATCATTTAAAAGAAAACGCACTCAAAAGGGCAAAAAAACTGTAACACAGAAGTTAAATTGTATTGATATTGAATTTGAAGCCCTTGTAAATGTTGATGTTCTCATAAGGGTCAAAAAATTTCTATTTCTGTTGGTTGTATTATAGGGGGGGGGGGGGAGCTCTTCGCAAAATAAGAATGCGTTTACCCTTGGAACAAGTTGTAGCAGTGAAGAAGGCGTTCTGGACAGTATCGGAATTAGTGGCAGCCGAAATTAAGACGTCATTACCCAGAAAACCATCTTGCTTGAAAAGAGGAGTGTCGGTTGACATGATGATGTTGTAAGTGGCGCTATTCCTTCCCGGCACCGGATTATTTATTTTCAGTTCCGCCAGCTCAACTCCGTCAGGAAGTGTGAAAGTGGGATCCGAGTTGTCCATAATCACCTAAATTGTCACATGGATTGTTTGTTGAGTTGAGATTTAAAAAATTACCGACTGTCACCTGACAAATAGCTCTCATGCGAAGGGCTGGACCGTTCATTTACACTACGAATAGTTATCTCAATGAGACTGGAAAACGTTAAGACCAACATAGCCAACTAACGTCGGGCGAATTGCTCTCAAGCGGGGACGTCGTTTGGGGGTACGGGTGGAATGAGGTGAAAGATGGACGATGGGGAGTTTGGGGCGGGGGAGGTTAATGCCGTTATTGAAACGCCAAAGAAATTCCATTGGGAATATCACAAAATTTGACAAGCGCCCATTGCAACAGGAATTTATGCATCCATCGTACCAAGAAGTGCACAAAAAGTAGCAACAGGACTAATACTATTGCTACAACCTTTGTCAGAGTAATAGGAAAAAGACAAAGATTGCTAAATAACTGTTACAAATTTTCGGCCAATTATAGCTAAGAAATAAACTTTCGTGGTTTACTTGAGTTTTCTGTGGTTTACACTAACTTGTGTATTGAACCACCGTTTTAAAGCGCATCACAAAAAAGAGCATTAAAGGACAGAACAGAAAAAAAAGAAAAATGGAAGATCAAATTATGAATTGCAATTCAAAGAAATTCGTATGCACGAAACCACAATTAATACCTCGAAATGGGACTAGGATATAACTTAAAAAACACTATCCGAACAAAAAAGAGAAAACCCAACAGAAAAAATTGACCTGATCAAAATTGGACACGACCAAAATAACTACCCTGATCGACAAAAGTTCTGTCAAATTATTACACGTGAACAATAAACCATTATCCACAAAGCAGATTTCTGTTGATACACGATTTTTTCTCTACTATAAAAGAAGCGCCCTGCAAAAATTCGAGTTCATCAATTTGTTAAAAGCAACAGGACAGCTGAACTACGGATCAAAACATACCCGGCAGATTGCCGGAAAATAGCCGCCGTTGATTCCAATAAGCATTATTGGGATTGAAAGAATACAAGATATCAAAAAGATTTTTGAAGAAAACCATTTTTTAAGTCCGATTTATTTTGATGGCATTTCGTAGTTGAAGATACTTCTGTTTCTTAGAGAGAGGCTACAGGGGTTACTATCAATGCCAATAAGCATTAGAGATGGTAACTAAGACTTATAGGAACGACATTCAAATTAGGGGCATCTAAAATTGGGCTTTACTGGTTTATCCCGTTTCTATTTCTGACTTTGATTTTTTTATACTGACTCTGTTCATTTTGAATTGCTTTGCTGATCAACTGATGTTCAAATTCACTTCTGGCAGAATGAGAGAAGAGAGAAATTAGCCTAGAGAAGTGAAAAAGATTTCACGCAAAATGTCGAAAAAGCGGCAAAATGGTAAAGCGAAAAAAAGTTCGACGAAGTTAAAAAAAAATAGGAGCGCTATAATAGTCGGCTGAGAAGCTGAGGACGGCTATTAATAACTCCAACAACAAAAACTTCAACATGATTGCGAAAAAAACTTTGCAAATCATTTTCAACAGTTACTCAATTAAAATTCAAAAGCAGAAATCAATTTTTCACACGTGAACAATAAAGAATTGCCGAGAAAAACAAAAAACGAGCTATTACACAGCGAAAGTAAATTTTTGCACTCTATTTGAAAAGCGTATTAAAAAATATTTACGCTGTAAAATTACTCATTTTTTGCTCTTTCTCCTCCAAGTCCCCAGTTGACTTCAAAAATTATGAGATTTTTGTGATTAGTTCTCGAAAATGGACAGCGCCTTCGTGCAACTGAAAATCGTTGAAATGCAAGAGGAGTATTTGAATATAGCATCGTCCAGCTTACATTATTGCACCTTAAGAGGTAAGTGTGGTATAATTTGAAGTCTCAAAATGTAAAAAAAAAGTCAACCGCAAATTTTCGAGTACGGTCCTTCAAACGTTTGGCATTGGTGTTTTCTTGTCTTCTTGATTTTCAGAGACAGAACTTTCAAGGTTTCATCCTGCTTCAGGTTTCACCCACTAGACTTTTCTATTTGTGTCATTTTTCACAATCATTTATCCATTTTTAATATTTTACTGTTTGAATACTATGCTTTATTTCTGAAAATGACAAAAAGTTTTTAAACATTTGGAGAAGAGTGTGAATCCCCAAAAATATCAATGCACATTACACAAAATCTTGAAACTCTTCCCATTTTTCTCTCTTATGACAAAATTTTTAAAGAATTCCACTATCTTTTGAAGTTGTATTCTTAGCAAGCAAACTTACACTAATCTTTGGTCTTTGTAACAATAAAATTGAAAAAGCAAAAAGTTGAATGAAGTTGAAAAACTGAAGAGCTCACAATAGTTTTTCAAAGAATTTTATGATGTATTTTGAATCCAGCACAAAAGTAATTTGATTAACTTAATTTAAAAATGAAAAATTAAAAATAAAATTGTGAAAACTAAAAAGATGAGTCCGAAAATCTATTTGCGAAAATTCCGCATTTTTTAAAAAAAAATTGAGATAAAATACAACGTGGAAAGACAAATGTTCGATATTTTAAATGTTTTTTTTTTCAATTTTGCTTTCCATTTTCTCGAACATTCAAAAAAGGAGTGGACTTTAGTCTCAATTATATTCACGTTTTTTTGAGAAATATTTTTAGTGTATTCTGACTTTATAATTGCTCCGGTTTACTCTGCTCGAAAAATCGCTCACAGATATTTTTCCATTAAAAGTTCAAGTTCATCATTGTTGTTTTCTCAAGAAAAATGACCCGATTTTTTTTTGTGTAAGTGCAGTGCTTATCCTTTCAAATTAAATAACAGTTTTTACAATTATCTTCTTTATAACTACACTCTATTTCTTAATTAAATGAAGCCGAGAACTGAATAAAAACTTAACAAACACTTTTAGCTGCTGAATTTATATATTTTTCTCAAAATAATTGTCCGATAACACGTTGTTTAAGATCAAATTTTAATATTTATTTCGACGTATTCTCTTTATTAAAAAGAATTTCAGAAAACCAACTGAAATGTGAAAATACATTTTATGCAGTTGAACATTTATTTTAAATTTCATCAAATAACAATGTTGTTTTAGGGTTAATAGGGTAAGTTTCGCCATCATTTGAGTCTAGCTTTGCATTTTTAAAATCTGAAAGGGAGTAATCTTTCAGTCAAAAAAACAGTCTCAAAATAAAATTTTGATCGAAACTTTTTTTTCGTCTGATCTTTAACTTTTCTGGAGCTCATAACATGCTGAAGGTTTCGTTAATATTTTTTCAAATAAATAAATGGCACGAAAAATCGCTCACAGATATTTTTCCATTAAAACTTCAAGTTCATCATTGACCTTTTCTAAAGAAAAATGACCCGATTTTTTTTGTGTAAGTGCAGTGCTTATCCTTTCAAATTAAATAACAATTTTAACAATTATTTTCTTTATAACTACACTTTATTTCTTAATTAAATGAAGCCGAGAACTGAATAAAATTTTGACAAACACTTTTAGCTGCTGAAATTATATATTTTTCTCAAAATAATTGTCCGATAACACGTTGTTTAAGATCATATTTTAATATTTATTTCGAGGTATTCTCTTTATTAAAAAGAATTTCAGAAAACCAACTGAAATGTGAAAAAAAATTTTATGCAGTTGAATATTTATTTTAAATTTCATCAAATAACAATGCTGTATTAGGGTTAATAGGGTAAGTTTCGCCATCATTTGAGTCTAGCTTTGCATTTTTAAAATCTGAAAGGGAGTAATCTTTCAGTCAAAAAAACAGTCTCAAAATAAAATTTTGATCGAAACTTTTTTTTCGTCTGATTTTTTACTTTTCCGGAGCTCATAATATGCTGAAGGTTTTGTTAATATTTTTTCAAATAAATAAATGGCCGTCTTGTGCTTCGTGGAAGTCAATAAAAGGGGCCGCAAAAAATCACATACCTCTTGATTGTTAACAAAAAAACTATCGGCTAACAAAAACTTGTTTTTTTTTTCAGTACTATCATTGTTTCCGTAAAATGACGACCCAATTCTTTGAATCCTGACTAATTGATGTTCTATCAATGGTTTTTGAAACTTGATTAGGAAATTTTCCTTTAATTTTATTAGAGCTTGAAGGAAAATTTTCTTGTGCAAATTTTCTGTGCCATTTAAGTTTATACCGGATAGTTTATTGGAGGGTGTATTTACACACATTGTAATTCCACGTCAGATTGCAGAATAGATAGTTTCTTCTTCTAAAACGGTTCGCTTTGATTACTTTTCCTCGTGACAAAAACTCAGTTCTGATTGTTTTAATCACGGTTTAACATATTTATTTTCTTCATAAGTTTGTTAAATTTAGCCAGTCAAAATAGGACAATGGGACTTAGAGGGCAAAAAGAGTTCTGATACTTTTGATGCCACCTAATTTTCGCTTTTTTATAAAGCATCTCATTTTTTCAAATTTTCAAATCAAAATAGGTGCCAGTTTAGGAACAAAAAAATACGTCCTGAGTTTGAACCTATTTTTGTTCAATTGATTTAAAAGTTTCCGAACTGTGATAAAAATGAAGTGGTTTGGGCTGATAGATTTTTTTTGTCGTGCTTATCCTATTACCATTTGTTTTGCTTTATGTCATAGTGTTCTACGTACTAAAAAAGCACAGCAAAAAAATGGTTTTGTCACCTCACCAGTTTTTTGTGCAGTTTATAGTAGAATCAAGATTGAAAAAAAGTGTGAGAAAAATTGATCTTGCAATCCCAAAACACAAATTTTTTTCAAAGCAGGCACCGAATTTCAAATAGTCAGCTCAGTACCTTTTGCGGTTTTTTGAGAGCAAAATAACATTTTGGAATAGAGAGATAAGCCCCAAATTGAACGTATCGTCTGCTTCCTTGCTTTTACACATTGAGAATGGA
>NW_027453642.1:7500-22500 GCF_964194025.1 Convolutriloba macropyga | reverse complement strand
CAGAATATATCCCACAATTCTATGCGCCTTAGTGGTGTACACGCCCTCCCCAGCTAAAGTAAGGGACCATTGACTCCAGCCTGTTGTCTGAGAGCAAATTGCCTGACCCAGGACATATATATATATATATATATATATATATATATATATATTTGAGTTTCTCAAGATGAGGCCGTTTTGTGGTTTATTCCCCATTCAGTAATTTATAGATGTTGGGAAACCTAAATAGTGCTACATTCGGAGTAATTTCTGATTATTTTAGTCTTACTTCAAAAATGGGGTAAACAGGTAAAGCCCGGATGGAATTAAGTAGCTGAGCAGCTCTCTTAGAGCCTTACAGGCAATTCATCGAAACTTTTGAGGTGAAAAATTCGATGACACGAAGAATTGTTCTCAATCTTATGAGTTTGATGACCACCTTTCGCTTGAGAGGAACTCGCCCGATGTTAGTCGGTTATGTTTAATAGCCGCGTCCTCAATTACAGGCGGCTATTATAGCGCGACTAAATTTTTTACAATTCAAAGAATTTGAATTGTATTGGGGCGCTGTCTTTTTACGACTCGAAGAAGAGTATTGGTTTTCTTAAGGTTTTTTTTTAACGGAAGTACTATTCGTTCAGACGATGTTTTGACCTAAAAGCGAAAGCGAGTAAAATTGCAGTGTGAACTAATTTTTTTCTGAGCGAGAGAAGTTTTTTGATCATGCGCTGCGTTTAGTGAATGACTTTTTGACATTGAAAAGTAGTTTTTGACTGAATGGCACATATAGATAACCGTTTTTAGCCGTTTTTTCGTCTAAGTGGCCTAGTTTTTTTGCTTGTAATATGGTTTTTTGTAGAAATAATTTTTAATCGATGCTATGTTGAAATGTAAACCCCGGAAATTCATAGTACAGTATTTTGCATAGCCTGAAATTGCGTTTCAAATGCGAAATTGGCACATATTTCTTGATTTTTTAGTTAATTTTTGGCTTTTTTTCTATTAATTTCTTCATTTTTGGAGCTTTTAGCTGTTTTTTTTTGTCAAAAATCAGTTAATATGGCAACTTCTATTTGGTAATTCATATATTCAATGCCTCTTTCTACCTTGATGTAATTTTGTTTCATAAAATTGTACATTTGCTAATCCGATTTTCATAGTTTTTTGCCATTTTTTTTCAGTTTTTTGTTTGTATTTTGCTTTTATTTACTAGAAATAGTATTTTGGGGAACATGAGGAACTTTAGTTTCGTTTCAATACAAATTCAATCATTTTTTGGAGTTAATTTTTTGAAAAAACAGATAATTTTTTTTTCATAAATGCAGTCTTAAATATTTTTTGACCACTTTCTTGCAAAATGTTTCATTGTTTCGTATGTCTGAATTCTGCTTTTTCTTGTTTTATTCTGTTCAGCAAGTTGGATTTTTGTCTCGAATGGCTCGTTGTCTTTTCTATGTCTGGAATGCTGATCAATGAAATGTAATCGTTTTTCTTGATTTTTTTAAAATTTGATTTTAACTTTCAAAAATCAAGAATTGGTCTTTTTGTTACGGTGTTCCTAACATTGAGTCCATATTCTTCACATTCTCGCTTGTATCATTCTAGTTTTGTCCTGGCACCTACTTTTATATTCGTTATATTGATTTTTTCAGTTGTTAAAAAATTGAATGAATTCAGATTTTTCTTAGATCTTGGTTTCTTCGGTTTGCAATTGATTTAATTCAAAATAAGGCAGTACTGGGAGTTTGCTAGAAAGTCTTTTCCAACATTTCTACTTATTACTATTCATTGCAATTTTCTTCCGGGCTTGGTATTGTTTTTAGACGATTTTTTGCCTTTGAATATTCTGTTGCTTTTGTTTTTCTATGATTAATTTAATTTTTGAATTAGTATGAAATCATGTTGTCTAGCATATATTCTACAAGGAAAAATCATGTATTATTTTTGTCTTAATTGCCGTGATTAGAAGTCTAATTGTAGTGGTTCTCTGATTCTTAAGTTTGACCACTCTTTTTTGAATAATTTTTTGACGTTTCTGTCTTTTTTGAAAAGTTTTTATCTGCCGTTTGCTTTCGCGATCTTTTTGAGATTAGAATTATAAATTATCTGAGGGAAATTGATGGCCCTGTCAGCTCTGTCAGGCTATCAGTTTTTTACCATCCTAAAAATTTCAGACTTTTATAACGTTACCAAACGTTTTCATTAATAAAGTTTTGCTGCATTTTCTTTCTCTTGGTGAGTGGTTTAAATTTCACCGGTTTTTAGATCAGACACGGGGAGTTAATGTGTTAATGGTGTAATACAAAAGATAATGGCTTCAGCTTTTTGTGATGTTTGGGTGCATCGAGTTGCTTCCGGAATTCTTCCGGCTGTGTTTTTTTTTTACCGGAAGTACTATTCGTTCAGACGATGTTTTGACCTAAAAGCGAAAGCGAGTAAAATTGCAGTGTGAACTAATTTTTTCTGAGCGAGAGAAGTTTTTTGATCATGCGCTGCGTTTAGTGAATGACTTTTTGACATTGAAAAGTAGTTTTTGACTGAATGGCACATATAGATAACCGTCTTTTGCCGTTTTTTCGTCTAAGTGGCCTAGTTTTTTTGCTTGTAATTTGGTTTTTTGTAGAAATAATTTTTAATCGATGCTATGTTGAAATGTAAGCGCCGGAAATTGATAGCACAGTATTTTGCATATCCTGAAATTGCGTTTCAAATGCGAAATTGGCACATATTTCTTGATTTTTTAGTTAATTTTTGACCATTTTTTTCTATTAATTTCTTCATTTTTGGATCTTTTAGCTGTTTTTTGTCAAAAATCAGTTACTATGGCAACTTCCTTTTGATAGTTCATATACTCAATGCCTCTTTCTACCTCGATGTAATTTTGTTTCATAAAATTGAACATTTACTAATCCGATTTTCGTAGTTTTTTGCCAATTTTTTTTTCAGTTTTTTGTTTGTATTTTGCTTTTAATTACTAGAAATAGTATTTTGGGGAACATGAGGGACTTTAATTTTGTTTCATTAAAAATTCAATCATTTTTTGGTGTTAAGTTTTTGAAAAAATAGATAAATTTTTTTCATAAATGAAGTCTTAAATATTTTTTGACCACTTTTTTTGCAAAATGTTTCATTGTTTCGTATGTCTGAATTGTGCTTTTTCTTGTTTTATTCTGTTCAGCAAGCTGGATTTTTGTCTCGAATGACTCGTTGTCTTTTCTATTTCTCGAATGCTGATCAATGAAATGTACTCGTTTTTCTTGATTTTTTTAAATTTGGTTTTTAACTTTCAAAAATCAAGAATTGGTCTTTTTGTTACGGTGTTCCTAACATTGTGTCCATATTCTTCACATTCTTGTTTGTATCATTCTGTTTTTGTCCTGGCACCTACTTTTATATTCGTTATATTGATTTTTTTCAGTTGTTAAAAAATTGAATGAATTCAGCTTTTTCTTAGATCTTGGTTTCTTCGGTTTGCAATTGATTTAATTCAAAATAAGGCAGTACTGGGAGTTTGCTAGACAGTCTTTTCCAACATTTCTACTTATTACTATTCATTGCAATTTTCTTCCGGGCTTGGTATTAATTTAAACGATTTGTTGCCTTTGAATATTCTTCTGCTGCTTATGTCTTTTCTATGATCAATTTAATTTTTTAATTATTGTTGGATTATGTTGTCTACCATATGTACAACAAGGAACAAGTGTGTGTTGTTTTTTGTCTTAATTGCAGTGGTTAGAAGTGTAATTATGGGTGTTTTCTGTTTCTTAAGTTTGATTTTTCTTTTTTGAAAAGATTTAACTTATTTTCGAAGATTATTGTCTGCCGTTTGCTTTCGCGATCTTTTTGAGATTAGAATCATTAATTATCCGAGGGCGATTGATGGCCCTGTCAGCTTTTTCAAGCTATCGGTTTTTTGACCATCCTAAAAATTGCACACTTTTTTAACGTTACCAAACGTTTTCAATAATAAAATTTTGCTGCATTTTCTTTCTCCTAGTGACGGTGGTTTAAATTCACCGATTTTAAGATCAGACCCGGGGAGGTAATCAGTTAATGATTTAATACAAAAGGTAATGGCTTCAGCTTTTTGTGAAGTTTTGGTGCTTCGAGTCGCTTCCGGAATTCTTCCGTCTATGTTTTTTTTGCCGGAAGTACTATTCGTTCAGACGCTGTTTTGACCTAAAAGCGAAGGTGAGTAAATTGCCGTGTGAACTAATTTTTTCTGAGCGAGAGAAGTTTTTTGATCATGCGTTGCGTTTATTGAATAACTTTTCGGCTTTGAAAACTAGTTTTTGACTGAATGGCTTATATAGATAATTTTTTAGCCGTTTTTTCGTCTAAGTGGCCCAGTTTTTTTGCTTTTAATTTGGTTTTTTTATAGAAATAGTTTTTATTCGATGCTATATTGAAATATAAACCTCGGAAATTGATACAACAGTGTTTTGCATAGTCTAAAATGCATTTGAAGTTCAAAATTGTCACATGTTTCTTGATTTTTTGGTTAATTTTTGCGTTTTCTATTAATTTCTTCCTTTTCGGATCCTTCAGCCGTCTTTTTGTCAAAAATCAGTTAAAATGGCAACTTCCCTTTGATAATTCATATACTCAATGCCTCTTTCTACCTTGATGTAATTTTGTTTCATAAAATTGTACATACGCTAATCCGATTTTGGTAGTTTTTCAATTTTCCCTGTTTTTTTAGTATTTTGGTTTTAATTATTAGAAATAGTGTTTTTGTGCAACTTGAGGGACTTTAATCTCGTTTCAATAGAAAATTAATCATTTTTTGGCGTTACGTTTTTTAAAAACCGTTTTTTAAACGCAGTCTCAAGTTTTTTGACCATTTTTTGCAAAATGTTTCAATGTTTCGTATTTTTGAATTCGACTTTCTTTTTTTGTTCTGCTCAGGTGGATGGACCATTGTCTCAGATGACTCGTTGTCTTTTGTAGGTCTCGAATTCTGAACAATGAAATGTATTCGTTTTTCTTGATTTTTTAGATTTAGTTTTTAACTTTCAAAAATCAAGATTTAGTCTTTTTTGTTAAGGTGTTCCTTGCATTGTTTCCATATTCTTCACATTCCAGTTTGTATCATTTTAGTTTCGTCCTGGCACTACATTCATTATCGTTTTATTGTCTTTTTTGAGTTGTTAAATATTGAATGATTTCAGCTTTTCTTTGATTTTCGTCATTTCTTTGTTTTGCATTTGATTTCATTCAACATAAGGCAGTACTGGGAGTTTGCAAGAGATTCTTTTCTAAAATTGCTATTCATTACTATTTGTTGCATTTTCTTCCGGCCTTGGTATTGTTGTAAAACATTTTTTGCCTTTGGATATTTTTCTGTTGCTTATGTCTTTTCTATGATTAATTTCGTTTTTGAATTAGTATGAAATCATTTTGTCTAGCATATATACAACAAGAAAAAAGATGTTTGGTTTTTGTCCTAATTGCCTACTTGAAATGATAAGAAATCTAATTTTAGTGATTTTCTGATTCTTAAATTTAGCATTCTTTTTTGAAAAATTTAACTTAGTTTCTAAGATTTATCTGCCGTTTGCTTTCTCGATCTTTTTGGGACTAGAATCTTGAATTTTTTGAGGGCAACTGATAGCCCTGTCAGTTGTTTGAGCCGATCAGTATTTTGACCATCCTAATTTTTTCGGACTTTTTTAACGTTACCAAATGTTTTCAATAATATAAAATTTTGCTGTACTTTGTTTCTCTTTGTGACAGTGGTTTAATTTTCACCAATTTTTAGATCAGACTTGGGGAGGTAGTGATTTACTGGTTTGATGCAAAAGGTAATGGTTTCGGCTGATGTTACGGTTTTTTTGAAGTTTTGACGCTTCGAGTCGCTTCCGGAATTCTACCGGCTATGTTTTTTTTAAGATCTGTTCACATATTTTCATGATTTTTGAAGTCAAATTGGAGTAGTGATTTTGGTCACGCCGAAACAGGAAGTGGAGCGAAAAAGCGAGTGGTTTTGCGGCGTAAAATTTTTCGGCTCTAAATCTAAAGTAGAGTGAGAAAACGGTGTTTAAACAAAAATTTGCTTTCTCGCTAGTGGTTTTTTGTTCACATGCGGCAGTTTCACTTTTTTTACTGTTTTTTCGAGTCGGATTTTTTTCTAAATGGGTTTTCCAATCCATTCATAGTCCGTTCTAGGTCTAGTTTTCTGTTTAGTCAATGAAAATTCTTTGAATTGTACGTCAGGACTTATCCTGCTATGTTTTTACAATTCAAAGAATTTGAATAGTATTGGGGCGCTGTCTTTTTTTTAAGATCTGTTCACACATTTTCATGATTTCTGAAGTCAAATTGGAGTAGTGATTTTGGTCACGCCGAAACAGGCAATGGAGCGAAAAAGCGAGTGGTTTTGCGGCGTGAAATTTTTTCGCTCTAATTTTAAAGTAGAGTGCGAAAATGGTGTCTGAACAAAAATTGGCTTTATCGGTAGTGGTTTTTTGTTCACATGCGGCAATTTCAATTTGATTTTTACTGTTTTTTTCGATTTTTTGGATTGGATTTTTTTCTAAATGGTTTTTCCAATCCATTCATAGTCCGTTTTAGGTCTAGTTTTCTTTTTAGTCAATGAAAATTTTTTGAATTGTACGTCAGGACTTGTCCTGCTATGTTTTTTTACTTCGTCTAATAGATTTTTGTTTCGTCTTACCCTGACTTCTTGGAATTGACTTTTTCAATGACTTACCTCACTCAAAAAATGACTTCTGAACTCGCTTATGGAACTTAAAGTTTTATGAACATTTACTTTTTAAGGGTCAATAGTGTGCATCTAAGTACTTCCAAACATATATGCCCTAAGTCTTGATTATTAGAGTCTTTAGTTTTTGATTTCGAATATTAATTTTGAGATCTTCACCGTTTGTGCCCCCAGTACGTTATCCCCCCCCCCTCCCCCCAGTTACAGAGCACGTGCCATTACATAGTAAGTCATTATGTAAAAATTATTGCACGTGCATCTGAGGGTTGCCAATAATATGCGCCCACTAAGCTGAGGGGGCACAAACGGAAAAGATCCTAATTTTGAATAGCCCTATTAGGGCTTTCTCCTTAGAGCTTGTGTGTCTCATAAAAATGACAGTCCAAAGCTAACCCAAAAAGTCTAGTGCTAGTGGTCTATTAAAGGACTGGTGGTCGATCTGTCTATCTAATCTCTTTAGTTGTTTCAATTCATGGAAGGCCCCAAGCGTCTATCGCGGCTATTTTCCGGCAGTCTGCCGGCTATGTTTATATAATTTGTTCTGGTGAATTTTTGAGTAGATAAGAGTTATCTGAAAGCAGATGAACTCCTCAACTTTCTCGATAAGGTGTAACATAATGAGTATATTTTTCTGTTCGTAGGAGGACAACACTGATGTGAAATGGCTGACGTTTGTGTCTCGAGTTGGGTCCATTGCCCAGGAGAGGGAGATCAAGTGGAACGTGATCAGATGGAGTGACTCCACTCTCTACGTTCAAATAGACTCGGCTGCCTTTCCCGAGGGCAGTCGGGCCTCGTTCGTACAGTTGCTGGAGTACTCGGAAGAGGAACTGGAATGTGAGAATGTCGTGATCTGTTTCCCAAGTGAACACCATCACCGTGACGTAATTCTCAAGACGTTCATGTTCCTTGGATTTATCCCAATGCGATCGGGACACCCTCTCATCCCTGATGCCGTGAAGAAAGAGGAGGGGAATGGCAAATTCATGTATATGGGCTATGTCATTGGTTAATAACTATAGTCAGTATCATAAAGTTGGATCGCTAGCGAACGTTTTAATGGTCTAAAGTTTAGATTTAAAACACGCAGATATCGGCATTTTGATGTTCATATGCATGCCTAGAGTTTTACCGACGTCCACTCGCGTTTCAACTTGATGAAACTCGCTATCGAAATTGCGTTGATACAGAGGCCAGTCTTCAGAAATCTGTTACATTCAATCTTCGGAAACCAACGTAACAAAGAAAGCTTTTAAGTTCTGGAATTGACATAGATGAATTCTGGCCTTTGGTTCAAATTTCTCAACTGCATTGTCAACTTGGATTGTTGCAATACATTCGTTGCTAAAAACTGGTCAACATATGCTGGTTATATTTTAAATGAATTATTCACTTAAAGGATGCCAATGAGCCATTGTACTTCAATTTTTACTCTCTTACGTGGTGTGATCTTTCTCTCTCATCATTGTTGCTTTCAACAGAAGAAAAATTGTTATCTTTCATTTCGAGAACTTGCAATGAGTTGCCGTTTTATGTCGACTTTAAACTGATACTTCCCCGAGCTGCCACGAATCCTTCTTTCTGATTCCTCTACTAAAAGAGTTGCATTGTTCATTGCATATCTTGTTTTTGGATTCTTGACAGCACTTTTCCATAAATCCGTCCATCCCGGTGTCGTGAATACCCCCCCCCCCCCCCCCACCCCTATCCTACTGCTACACTACTATGACAAAGCAGATTAGATTAGAGTTGAGTTCAGTTCAAATATTTCATTTATATCCTCAGATAAGATGCTACTAACTGTATAGCTGTAGTAACAACCAACCTAAATACTCCACCGTATTAGTACTATAATCTTACATTGGACGAATACTGTATACTCAATGATACTTGGACACATTAATTGACTATTGACAGCCTATGAAGTTTTGGATGCATCAGTTTAGTAAGCAGTGTGTAGATGATGTGGCGTGGTTGTTGATGAATTTGTCAAATGGATCCAGATGCTACTTCAGTCTACCGGACAATCTTCAGAGTAAGTTAATTAAGGGCAATATTAACCAGATCAAAAGTGAGATAGCAATCAAGTGAAAGTGAGTGATGGGCTTTTGATGCTGCATTCTGATCACATCTAATAGGTGTGATATGAGTAAAAGTAAGTATCATGGTTTGTTTGCATGCTGTTTTCAGTTCCTCGACCTTTTTTCAGTCTGAAGTAGACGAATTGATGCTTGACTATTAAAGATAATCTGATCAATTGTTTCCTGTAAATGGAGCATTTGTCTTCAAATTATTGACGTGTTCGAGTCAAAATCGTGTCAAGAACTTTTTTCCCAAATGGAAGTCAAGCTTTTCCCTCGGAGGTTTGAATATTTAGAGAATCTTTCTAAACTTGCAATGTTTTTTTGCAATCTGAGAACCTTGTCACAATTATATCGATGTCACCGTGCTTCGAACTATTGGCATGCCTATGGTCAATACATAACATTATCATGAGCGGGTTTGTATCTACTACAAAAGCAATAGCGTTAAGGATACCCTTCAGCAAATTTCGGTAGTTCTGTCTTAGTCTCAGCAACTTGATGGGGGTGTTAATATTGAAAACAAAAATAATTTAATGCGTTCTGTTAACAATTTATTGCGTTCTGTCCGAAATGTTAAGAGCTTCAGTAACTGAGAGTTGTAAGTCATAGAAATATGCTAAATAATGTTGATATACTCGTATAGAGTTCTTCATACTATATTGTTCTGTCAGTTTTTGTCTTGAGATATCAAGATGTTGACCTGTCATTATCTATTTTTAAAAGGCAAGGACTGATGGAAACCAGGGATTAATAATGCAATACAGAAAAAAAGAGTGCAGGAAGCATTTTATAAACACCCACAAGACAGGTCGAAAACAAGAATAACTCAATAATACCCCATATATTTTATACAAACGTCCGACTAAAGAAACAGCGAACCAATTTCATTATCTAATCCTGAAATAACAAAGTAGGGCTTTGACCAACCTAAGGATTAAACACCTGAAGCCTGTACTATGCTTCTTAAAGGTTTGGTTTGAACACATTGTCATCATTATTCGTTTCATCATTTCGATTTCGATGCAAGCAAAAAAATTTCAAATTCTGTGACGGGAGTAACATACACCAATAGGTTGAGAGAAAAGCTTGCTTCGTATCTTGCGAAAAATTAAAGAAGTAATGGGTTCACAGCCTTAGAACTTAAATCACTACGCAGCCAAAGCGCACGTGGCTCTTTTTGTGGCTGTTTTGGCGTTTCATTTGCGTCATTTTTTTTGAAGATCAATAATGTTAATTGTGGACATAAACTTATGTCACAAAAAATACTTGTCATTAGCATTCACAAGTAAAGGTAACTATTGCCCACGTAACCAGCCTAAAATTTGCGCAAATTTTTAAGCAACTACCTTTTCACCCTAATTGATTTAACCCCAAAAAATTGACGCGAAAGTTCAAAATTAACATAACTAATTACCTTCAGGAGTGTGGTATTAAGCAGTTTTTTTTTGAAATTGCAAAATAATGACAAGACCACTTCCTCAAGTTCACGCCTTTTTATCCAAAAAGAACACTTGGAAATCTGACATTAATTTAATTTTATTTTAATTGGTAGGTTGAGAAGTTGCGGTAGTCTAAAAGACACACAATCTGGTACTTTACAAAAGAAATGCTCTACGCTTTGTTTGAAATCTTTTTGCGCAAGGATAAATTAACAAATCAAAACGAAAATTAACTTTGTGGTTAAATGAAAATTCGACGAAGTCCCAATTGATATTTCTGCGAGCAGCTACACTAGGCAAGTTTCAAATCCGAACGTTTCAACACTGTTCCCAAAAGGGGGAGCAGGCAAGGTTATCGACCGTAATCAAATCTTTAGCGAATCACAATACAAGGTAACAACATGAGGACAAAAGGATGTTGACAACTCAAAAATTTGTATTTGGATATATTCAAATTTAGTTTGAATCAAACCCATAAATCAAATCAATCAAAACTCGCAACAAACATTCATTAGTCCAGAACAAATCGATCTGTTTTCTCTTTAAACACGATTCAAAATCTGAACCCTTCAGTTTAAGCCGTGGTACTTTACCCCTTGTATTGTTTCCAGCCGAAGCAGTTCAATTTTTGTACGGCAGCTCTATTGGGAATAAATCAAAAAATTTTCAAACTCGGGGTTAAGATTCACTGAACAACGCTTATTTGCCATATTAGCAAAACTCAACAAAATCCGGAAATTCATTCTATAACTGCCTCTTGGAAGCCTGATTGGGGATATAGGAGGACGGTTCAAGAGCCGAAACTTGATGTAATTTGATTGAAATTGTTAACGAAGCTTTTATTTTCCAATAAAGTTACCTATAAGCTGTTGGTCTATGATTCTTTGCGTTATTTCTCCAACAATAGCTTCAAAGGATTTCTCAGTCTTTTCTGGTTTTTTGATCGCCTGAACTGAAAACGAGACGTAAATGGTAATTTTGCTATTATTTTAGCTGCTAAGGGACCGAAATTATTACTCAAATAGTTGATCGTCTTTTTTCACTTTTTCAATGGCCAGGTTTCCGAAAAAACCATTGTAATTGTTCAATTGTTTCCGCGATTAAGTTGGTCTTATTCTTTGAATGCGTAACCTTGTAGTTTTCATGTCGGAAGCAATTGGAGGCAGTGAAAACTTGCTTATTCTTATAAAAGTTGTGGCTTTCTACTTACAATTTTTCAACGTTTTTGGCAGGAATGCTATGTTGGAGTTCCTCTCACTGATCAATTGACTTTAATTTCCCTAATAGGGACTAGATAAGATAATTAATTACTCAGCTAATAGTTATAACTTTCCTCTTTTAATTAAACGTGTAGCCTTGCTTGATAATTATGAGTAATTAATTACAGATAGCACGGTTATCGTTAGCATCGGAATCATTTACTTGTGTGTTGTTTTCTGACCAAAACTTAACGACCAATTACAACGGACTTGATCTAGCCTTGTAGTTCTAAGTACTCCGTTAAGTTCTATAAGTTTTTTTATCCGGTAATTTTTATAGTATTCAGTAATTTTTGTAATTATCCAGTAATTTTTGTAAATTGTTCCTATTAGTTTTTCCAAAAATCGCAGCTGTAGGAAATTTTGAAAATCTATCATCGATAAATTCAATCAGCTACATCTCTTCTTTTTTCTTATTAAATATTGGGCCACCAAAATCTATTTGAATTTCTTGATTCAGAACACCTGCGCAGTTTTAAAGACTGGGGGCGTTTTTGTTCCGACCCCACTTGTTGGGGGGAGGAGCTATATACTCAAATGGGTTTTTTTTGTTCAGTCAATTTTGGCCGATCGATATATTCATCGTAGAAAAATGTGAGTGGTATCATTAAAAAGCTCGCCCAGCGTAGAATTCGAAACTAAAAAGACTTTTTTGAAATTCTTTTTTTTTCGAGGAGTTATCGAGGATTGAAGTTTTGTGCGAAAACGAGATAATTAGCATGATTTTGCTCACATTTAGTGAAATTTTTCATCAAATTAAGATCTTCTTTTAATAAAATTATTAATTCAAAATTTGATTTCATGCCACAAAATCAATCGATTTCGAGTCCCTAATAGACGAAAGGCGATAAAAAGTCTAGTTATGGTCTCATAGGGAAGTTAACTATCAAAAAAAATCAAATTATATTTGAGAGCTCTTTTTTAAGAAATTTTCATATCTTTTTTGTTTTCTTAAGTTAATTATAGACTAGTCACTTCTCATACCGAGATTCCCTTAATGAGAAACCTGATTTGAAGTCTAATGAAGCCCAATGAACAAAAAATCAGGAATCGCTTGTGTTTTTTTGGCTTCGACTCATAGTTTTCGTAATTTTAAATGAAAATTTGGTTTTCTTTTGAAATTTTCCTATATTTTTAGAGTCCTATGCCATAGAGTCTTTGACTATAAGTGCAATAAGTTTCGTAATGAGCAATAATTGAACCTATCTAGAGCTTTGAGTGGACAGCTAACGGCTGTCAAGAATTTAAAAGTGATTTCTCGAGATATTTTTTTAACATTAACCGATCCTAAACTTCTTTTCGTGAACTGTGAGTCAGTCTCAGTAATGACAGGACCCCCTACTTTCTACTGCAAGCAAAGCAAAATTATTTTGGCTAGTGGTTTTATCCTCTAACTATTTGTTATATGACTTCAATGCCACAAGGTTCCAAAAAAAGACTTTGGATTTTTTCTTATTATTGGTCGCTCTTGAAATCTTATCATATTAGCCCGATACTGATATCTCCCATTGGCTTAGAGAAAACGTTCAATGGATCGTGGTTGAAGTTTTCAGAGAAAAGCTCATGGTTTAATTGGCTTCGACACTTTCTTCTCGCACTTTTCTACCTAATTTTTGGATTTTACCTGTTTTTGTTGGTTTTCATAGTCCACGTTTTATTGTAATGTCTTTTTGATGACATATGAATGACAAACATCCTTTTTTACTCCTCGAGGCTTAACATAGCGTATTTTTTAGCTTCCGTTGAAAGCCATTGAATTTAATTGCATTGATACTACGGGTTTTCTCAAAATTTTCGTGGTTTTAATGTATTTGTTCATGTTTGTTGATTTATTGGAGTCAAATTGTTAAACAAAGTATTCTAATGTTGTTAAAAATTAATTGAAATTAGAAAAGTTTCCACTGAAAAATTCATTTCCTAATAGCTTTGACAATTTTTTTCGCTCAATTTTTTTTTTATTTTGCTCTTTTTGTCTGTTTTTTATTTTTATGTAGCCGTAAAGTGTTGACCAGTCTCATAAGCTTGTAATTGACGATTGATTGATATATGTTACCCGAGGCATTTAGTTTATAGCGAATAGTCTTGAAGTTTATGAAATTATGCATTTATGATTTTTCAGGATTTTTCATTTTTTTCAGTTTGTGGTTCTTTTCGTCAACTTGTAACTTTTTTCATCATTGAGAGGTCCTATACAATTATTAACTAAAAAAATAACATGGTTACCGATATTATGACGTAATTGATGTATCGTTTGTTGGACAATATGCGTTTTCATAAGAAGTTGAGTGGTGTATTTGTGTTTCTTTTTCTCTTCCTTTAGCACAATCGCGTAATAACAGATCCAAATGATTTTCAAATATGGCCCAATTGAACTAATTTATTCATTCAGTATATTTTTAACTGAATTGGTATAATTAGAAATTGGAATAGAAGTGCATAATTTTCAGACATTAGCTAATTATTTTAATTGCACCAATAATTTGTGTTTTCGCAATGTTTGTTAACTGCTTTTCGTATTTTTTCTGCTTCTTTAGTCCATTCCAATGGCTTAGTCTAACCAAAGTCAGGTCCTACTGGTTTAATTATGACTTTTTGGTAAATTTATCAAGAATTATTTCGTTAAAGGCTAATGATTTTTAAGACTTTTGGAATCATTTGTTTGAAAAATGTTAATCGATTTTTGAATATCGCTTCTTTATTTCTTCTGTTTGCCGACTTGTTACCTAGTCTTATTAAGGAAAAATACTATCTGCAGCGTAGTTAGGAAAAATTATTTTTGTGTAGTTAGGGTTTTGTCTGATTGTAATTTGACGACGTTGATACTAGGTGCTTTTAATTTTAGATATTGAGTTTATGCCATGCAATTTTTGTTATTGCTTTTTTGTTGTTGTTTTTTTCTTAGTCTTTTTGCCGATGTCCTTGTAATGAGGCATGGCATTACTTAATTCAATTGTTATTTTGTTTGTGTAACGATTTTTTTAAACTCAAACATCTATTTTTGTTTATCTCTTTGCCAAAAATTTAAGTCAAAAGACAGTTAAGTCAAAAATGTAGATTAGCGCGGGTCGGAACATCATGTGCGAACGCACATTAACGAGCCTCCTTGTTTCATTATATTACCAATTGCTGTGCAAATTGCGCATTCTAAAGAGCGAACAATGATTTTGCGATAAGTATGGCCACCACGCATTCTTTGAGAGGTAAATCGTCCCTTAGGTACAAGGGTGAGAGCAATGTATATCTTCGAGAAGAACCTCCTTAAGCATGTTGGTAAGTGATATGCGTTCATCTATGCAGATTAATCCTTTTTTAACGGACAGGTGCAAAACGAATGATTGTAAGAATTAAGTTCTTTAACGTGTGCCTCATTTTTTGTCAGAATGCAGTCCCTCGTTTCTTTGAAGACAGCATATTCGACAGTTACTAAGAACAATTACTAAGAACGATTTGTTAAATGCTGGATTCACCATTGCATCAACGGCACTCGTGTCTCATGACTCTTCATGAAAAGTTGC
>NW_027453641.1:5000-34249 GCF_964194025.1 Convolutriloba macropyga | reverse complement strand
GTATTTTGATATATTTTGAGAAATAATAATAAAACAATTCTGAAATTTCAGTCATCATCTTGCGCCAAGCAAATTTATCTGATCAGCTGAAGAATCCGTCCAATAATTAAATTTTTAAAAAAATCTTTTCAGGCCTGTCCAGAAGAAAATGTGCGCAAAAAATGTTTTTTTAATAAAGAAGAGCATTATTGATCAAGAAAAAGTATGCTACACAGCTCAAAGTCATGCTTTCTATTTTGTTCGCATTTTTGTAGATTACTAAGCATATTTTTTATAGATCAATAAATTTATTTTCTTTTGGAACATTTTGTATATAATTTGGCAATTTTTAATCAAATGTATTTAGTTTTTTTTAAAAAAAAAGAATCAAAACATTTTTAGCAGTTCAACAAGGAGAATCGCACATAATGTCTGACAAACCCAACAAATGATATGTAGTGTAATCAATCAAAATGTAATCAATAATTTTAAAATTTTTTTTCGGTTATCCTCATTTGAGAATTTTAACACCAGAGTCGCTATAGCAGTAAATGTATATGTATAATAACCGTAGGTTTTTTGAAATTGTGATATTTTCTTTTGTTTGTTTTAAATTTGCTGTCTTATGTTGAGCCGGGGAATCTTCATAAACAAAATTCGATAAAAGTTTCAAAACAAATATCTAAAAACAAAGGGATGTATAGGTAAACTAATTTATTGATGTTACGAAAAAAATATGAAACTGTTCAATTTTTGGCCACCGTTAGTGTGATGCCTTATTGTTTTCCACGAATCATTTGAATATGTTGATGTGCAGAATTATGATCCATTTGGAAAATATATTTTATGCAAAACATGCTAAACGACATCAGGTAAACAACAGAAAAAAGAATTAGACACTATTTCGACTAATTGATTGAAAAAAAAGGTTTAGAAAAAGTTTTCACCCACTATAAAGATTATTTTGGTCGTTAAAGTGACTACTTTCAACTCATACAGCCTAAAATGGCGCAGGATGATTCAAAATTGTTGTTGACTATAGTCCATAATTTTTCCGAATAATAGTTTTCTTTGACCCCTGGAAAATTTCGTGCACTATAGTTCTCCTAGGTAAAACATATTTGAATACTTTTCTCTTCTACTTGATATAGATTTTGACAAATCGGAACCAGAGGATAAAAATTCGGGCATTTTCCGAATAATTTTTTTACCAATTAGAGGCTTCAAAAATTTTAGGTCTCAACGAAGCCAACAAAGTTTTTTGGTTTTTCAGTCAAATGAACAAAAATATACTCACTTTTTTGCGATTAGAAAAACTCAAAAATTAACTGAAATTCGAATAAACAAATTTGGTCGCAGTTTCTCGAAAATGAAAAAAAAACTGTCAAACAATTTTCTGCTGTCCAACTTACACTAGCATCTACATGTTCACCATTACAGCTTTTGTCAAAGATTACAAAAAAACGCCCAGTATTTTTTTCGTCTCGACTTATGCAATTACGTTAACTGAAAATTTCTTGTTAATAGAAAAATTTTGGGTAAAAATTTTCTAAAACTGTTTTTAATTGCATAATCAAGATTAAAAAAATTAATACTCAGCAGCAAATACGGAAGTTGAGTAATCAATAAAAATAACGTTTTTTGAATTTTTTAAAATGCAAATCAATGTAAAAATTTTGATTTTGTAAGTAATATTATTTTTACATTGCTTAGCCTGCAAATCCGAGATACTAACTCGGCATTGGTTTGAAAAAATTACTGATTTAGTGTTTAAGGACATCAATATCTAGTCCTCTTTTTTGCAGATGGTTTTCATATGTATGACATATGAAGGTGTAGGCATATGAAAAATGTCAAAATAATGAAAATTCTTAAAAGAAATTCTTAAATCTCAGAAATCTTTGAAATTTTTTAGAAAAAAAAACATTGGAATTTTTTTGACCAACAGTTGACATAGATTATCAAGAGTTTTCCAATGATACTACCCTTACAATGTTCCGCAATTTTTTTCGCCGGTCAAATTGAAAAATTTGCCAGACAATTAATTCTATTTTTAGCTCTTTATGTCTCTAGGTGACTAAGACTTAGGCCTCAACTTCTTAAAATACTAAAATACCATGCTTGAAAAAAATGCTATAAGGAAAAATTTCGTTGTATTTGGTATTTAGTTCCATTTAGTCCCATTAGGCCACTTTAAAACTTTTCAACACGCAGTTTAAAAAAAGGACTACTGATCAATTAACACCGGTGGCAGGTACTTTTGAGCGGCTTACTTTTCGTAGCAGGAGCTGATAATATTTTTGTTGAAGTAAAACAACAAAAATCGTTTTTTTTTAGTCAAGGTCAAGACCACTGACGAGATCTGCGGGAATCGCTATTAAAATTTTTTAAATTGGAGAATGGATATATGCCAAAACAAAAATGCCATCGCGAAGCGTCAATTAAATTATTTCTATTCATGGCATAAGATTCAGTTGAAGATAGTCAAACTGTACGTACTGCGAAAAGGCAATCTATATATATATAATATATATATATATATATATATATATGCGCATATAAAAATATTTATATATATATATATATATATATATGTGTGTGTGTTTGTGTGTGTGTGTGTGTGTGTGTGTGTGTGCGTATATATATATATATATATATATATATATATATATATATATATGGCGTTTTCGCAGTACGTACATTGACTATCGTCAACTGAATCTTATGCCCTGAATAGAAACAATTTAATTGACGCTTTGCGGTGGCATATTGCTTTTGGCATAAATCCATTTTCAGGAGCCTGAATTGCAATTCCCACAGATTTCTACTTTGGTTAAACTGTATTAAATCATTTTTGACAATTGCCTTGATTGGCCATTCACAATAGAATAATTCATTTTTCGCATCCCTAATTTTCATTTGAACCTAAAATGTTAATTTTAGGGAAAGAAAGTAAAACAATTCACGTCTAAAAATTTTGCTAACCGCAGAAATAGAAAAGCTGATAACTGTCCAGAATAATATCACTGAAATTGGTTTTGTTTCGCCAAGCAATGAATGTGTATCATTTGGCGTTGTACTTCAAACTTTAGCTTGTGTCGTAAATTGGTGGAAAAGTTTTGTTGTCAATTTTTATATTAAGCACTTGTTGCCACTCAAATTCTTTGTAGGCTAGTCATGTAAATACTAACTCAGATATCAGCAAAAACAGAACACTAAATACAAAATTTACCTTTTCTCTGATATATTCCTCACATTAAAATATAGATTCCGTTAAAAAAAACTTTAGTTGGCTATTTTATGTGATGTCAACAATAATATAATTAATCTAAAGCTCTGCGTTTAAGCAAATTTCAACCCATATGACGGCATAAATCCACAATGACAGAATATTTTTATTCTCACTAGATGGATTCATTTCTAACCAAACAGCTGTTACAAAATTTGTCTCCTGAAACCTAAATTTAAGCACTAATCTGTCCTCTTTTCTGTGCGGTAATAACAAATTGTCATCAATTTCAACCGTATAAACAGTAAGGTTTTCTCTCTTCTATTTGTTCGGATTCTGTCACATTTTCAATTAGCTATTATAGCGATGACTTGCAATTTTTTAAGAGATTAACTCCATTTAAAATTGTTTAAACAATTAAATTAGCGCAAATTAAAAGTTTCATTTTTTCTGAGGCTCATTACAAAAAAGTGGAAGTTGAATTTTAGATAAATGTCTAGGAACTCACTTTTTCTGAGAAGACTATAGATTTTTCAAATGTTGAAGAAATTTTTATTGTGATCATTACAACCTCCTATTATTTTTCGTTTGTTCTGACATCAAAAGATTCGAAGTTTTAGGGAAACCAGAAAAAATCAATAGTTGATGTCGAAGAAGATACAAGTGTTTTCTCAAAAAATTCACAGTATCTTGAATTTCTCATAAGGTATCACCAGTTTTACACAAACCCGAGTCGGTGTTAAATATTAGTCATGCATTATTCTTGCAAGATTGAGATACGTCTTGAAAGAATCTTGCAAGATTGACATTTGAATCTTTGCATGGTTAACATCTGAAAATCATCCAAAGAGTCTAAAAGGCTGGTTTTAAAAATCCGAAAAGAACAATAAAAACTCAAATACCATATAATAACATGCTAAACATATAAAGCGATGGGCTGTTTCCAACATTTAAGGTCTCTCATTTCGAATGTTTTTTTTCCAGACTGAGAGAATAAAACCGTAAAAAAGTTAATTGAAGTTTGAAAAAATGTCAACTAACTAGTTCAAAAGAGTAACAGAGTGGTCCTGAGGTTGAGTTTCTATTGTTTAATGCATCAGTAACATTTTATTGCTGGCTAAATGAAATCACGAAAGCTTGTTTTACGTAGATTTTTTTAAAAAAAATGTCATAGAATAAGCTAAACTATAACTGAGACTATTTAGTCCGATAATAAAGAATTTACCGCCAATAATAAAACTAACCAATGAGGGCAGAGTTTTACCAGAATGATATTGTAAGAATTTTGAACATATTAACATCGATTTTGAAAGATTGACATCTTCTTGAAAGAAACTTTCAAGATCTTGCAAGGTTAATATCAGGTCTCGGTCAGGGATTTCTGCAAGTTCCAGAAATTTGTAATCAAGAAGTTTCTCGTAGCTTGTGAAACAAATAAAAAACTTTTTTATTGATAGCTAAATTCACTAGACCATTCTAATTTTTTCTGCGAATCACTACATTAATGCACAAATACTTTGGTGGCAATCATTTGACGTGACCAGAAGAGTCGAATAATTTCGCAAATTAGAGTTGATTTCTGTAAATATATTCTGGTTTTTGCAAATATTGCCAACTTTTCAAGTAATTCATGAAAAAATGTTACAAAAAAACGTTAAAAATATTCAAAAACCGAATCTTTTAGTGGCTAGAATTCATTCAGACAAATTTTTTGCTCCTGCTTAAGACTAGATAACATGGTTACAAATTAGGTTTTCAAAAAAAAGGTCGAGGAAATCTCTCCGTTAAAAATAATTTTGTTTTTCAATGCAACAGTTTTCATTCGTTTGTTATCGCTAAGATTGCTAGTTTGTCTGTGCTTGCAGTAACAGATGCTTCTTACTTTCACTGAAAGCGGAAAAAGTGAAATTGTTGCTAGGCACTGTCAACAGCGATACACTATTGTTCACTCAAAATAGACACCAATATTTACACGTGGATCATTTTTAATTAAATTATAAATTATGATTTTTATTACAATTTTGGTGAAAATTAGAAGAACAAAGGTTTTCTCTCTTCTAAAAGACAAGTAGTTTTCTCAATATGTAGCTCTTTTTTTTAAAAAAAGTGGAATGCTGTAAATCCAGAAATTTTGAATTAGTCAACTGTCTGGGTATGAACGCATAAAAGTCTGCTGAACGTACAAAAACCACAGAAGTTGTCATGGTCTAGAGATAAGCGCACAAAAATCATTTGAACACATAAAAGTCTGGATATGAACACACAAAAGTCTGATGAAAGCATGAAATTCTTGCCAAAAACCGAAAGTCAAAAACCGGACGCTGGAATACTTGAACATAAAAGCACAAAAATCTGGATGTCAGCATTTTCCCTCCGGGATGGTCTGGAAATGGAAACTTTCCGGGTGGAACAGTTGCGACATACAGTTTCCCGTCGGGCCTCCAAAATGGTTAACATTACTTTTTCTAGGAGCATGATAAAAATCGGTAAAAATGCTGCACATATTTTTGCTAACATACCTTTTTTCATATTGTTTTATCTAGAAACTGAATGCATTTTTAATAATTGGGTTTTTTTCAATTTTAGATGCTCCATTTCAAATTATTATAATTAAATTTCAAGACTAGTGTTTTAAGGGTAAAAAACTCTCTGTACACTGTCGAATTTGCGTTTAATCTTTGGCGTTAATTGGTCAATTTAGTTTTTGTGGACCATTTTTTGTGGTGGGGACAATCTGATCGTTTTGTTTTTATAAATGCTATTTTTCCTTTTTTACGAAACATAATTTTAGTTCCTTCGCATTTTTGACGTTTAGTACCGACAATTCGTCGAATTTTAATAGAAAATTTGATCTTGAAGTTTGGAGCATTCATCTACTAAAAACAACACAACAAAACAATTGCATTTCTGTTTTCAGTTGAATTAAATTCATGATTTTTTCTCTGAAAGTTTATCTCATTTGAAAGCATGTTTTCTGGAGAAAAAAATCCAAATATTTTCGTTCTGGCAAAGCACAGAAAAATGAAAATGTTTGCAAGTTTAGTTTCAATATTTTTATTTAAAGCGGCAGTCAACTGATTACACTTAAATCTTTCGATTTAATTGGTGCACTGATTGGAAACTATTTTTTTAAGTTTAAGTGGCTCCATGTTAATTGTTCAAGTTCAAAGAAAAAAAATTGCACACAAATTTATCAGAAAAATTTCATTGGATGGATCGGCGGAATCTTGAATTCTAGAACTAAAAGTAGCTAAAGGGCGATGCACATACTTTGAAGGTATATTTTTCTTGATTGCAGCTGCCATATATAGTTTCACAACTGACCAGTTTTTCAATGGGGCTCAACATACAAGAATTAAATTCTATCACATCCTAGTTCTGCTGCTTTCAAAGCTTCAAAAACTCTGTCAAGTTGACTACAGAGGATCCTAATATTATACGTATCTAGTGATCTTGACTTTAAGTGAAAAAGCTATTACTCCTGGCAAAAAACATTGTGTGGGTGTTGTCAGTATATAAATAAATTTCTAGTTAAAAACTGACAATTTTGAGTTTTTGAATCATGTGAAATTTTAGCTCTTTTTGGTGATGCCAACTTAATGCAAGAAAAAATTATGTGTTTTTGGAGTTTTCTTTGTTGATGTGGCCATATAGTTATTCTTTATTGATTGTGTATGCCTTGCTGGTAGGAGTTTTGCAACGCAAAAAAAGGTTTTTGATGACATTCACATACTCGGATCTCTTTGAATAACTTTTCAAGAAAACAAAATCAATACAATTTAAACAGATTGATTTTTTAAAATTATTTTGCCTATTTGGTTTTCTTTGAGCTCTTATATAAAAATTTAATTTAATATTCAACCCTGCAGTTATTTTTTCTGGTTTTATTGAAACTCTATCCAAGTCAACAACTGCGATAATCCTGAAGTGCAAAAAACAAAGAAAACAACTTTTCTAGAGAATCAGCAAAAGCCGAACAAATTTGAAATCTGTCCTTCACCTCTTTCGGCTGGTTTTCTGGCCTCTTGAACACACCAGTTTATGCAATTATGAGGTTTTCTGTATTAGATTATATTTTGTCGTTACCAAATAAGTCGGAAAAATATTACACTGTATTTGAACAACTTGAGAAAAATGTCAACGTTTATTTCCAAAAGAAACTTAATTTAGCAACTTTCTGTGGTCAGCTCCGCTAAAACTACTACATACGCACTCATTTTCATATGAGAAAAAGTTTTAGAATACGCAATAAATGACTGAACACAAAAACAAAAGATACTTAATTTCTACAATGTTTTAACTAGTTCTGTGTTCTGTTAGGTGTTCCTGACATTTCACGTCACCTTCAAAACAAAATTTTCCCTCGGTTCTTGATTAATCAATGTCTTGCTTTTCAATTTCCTGTTTACCACTTCTGCGCGGTGTTCCACCTTCAGTTAATATTGATAGTGCTCGTGCCTCTCCTGGTACAACTTCAAGGGAGCGTCTAATTAATTTAAGTCCGAAAAAGCTGTCTCACCCAAAAACTGTTTATCTCTTTTGCCATAAAAATTGTTGCGCAGAGAAATACGGGTACTTCAGGGGTGACAAATTTTTTCTCTCTTCTGATAGTCGAGTAGTTTTCTCAATGTGTAGCTCTTTTTTTAAAAAAAAGTTGAATACCGAAAATCCAGAAAATTTGAATTAGAAAAATCTTCTGTTAGCTTCAACTGTCTGGGTATGAACGCATAAAAGTTTGCTGAACGTACAAAAACCACAGAAGTTGTCAAGGTCTAGAGATAAGCGCACAAAAATCATGTGAACCCATAAAAGTCTGGATATGAACACACGAAAGTCTGACGAAAGCATGAAAATCTTACCAAAAACCGAAAGTCAAAAACCGGACGCTGGAATACTTGGACATGAAAGCACAAAAATCTGGATATTAGCATTTTCCCTCCGGGAAGGTCTTGAAATGGAAACTTTCCGGCTGGGACAGTTGCGACATACAGTTTTCCGTCGGGTCCTCAAAATGGTTAACATTAGTTTTTCTAGAAGAGTGATAAAAATCGGTAAAAATGCTGCACATTTTTTTGCTAACATACCTTTTTTCATATTGTTTTATCAAACAATTAAATGCATTTTTAACAATTGGATTTTTTCTATTTTAGATGCTCCATTTCAAATTATTATAATTAAATTTCAAGACTAGTGTTTTAAGGGTAAAAAACTCTCTGTACACTGTCGAATTTGCGTTTAATATTTGGCGTTAATTGGTCAATTTAGTTTTTGTGGATCATTTTTTGTGGTCGCAACAATCTGATCGTTTTGTTTTTTTAAATGCTATTTTTCCTTTTTTACGAAACATAACTTTAGTTCCTTCGCCTTTTTGTCGTTCAATATCGACAATTTTGTCGAATTTTAATAGAAAATTTGATCTTGAAGTTTGGAGCACTCATCTACTAAAAACAACACAACAAAACAATTGCATTTCTGTTTTCAGTTGAATTAAATTCATGATTTTTTCTCTGAAAGTTTTTCTCATTTCAAAGCATGTTTTCTGGAGAAAAAAATCCAAATATTTTCGTTCTGGCACAGCAAAGAAAAATGAAAATGTTTGCAAGTTTAGTTTCAATATTTTTATTTAAAGCGGCAGTCAACTGATTACACTAAAATCTTTTGATTTAATTGGTGCACTGATTGGAAACTATTTTTTTAAGTTTAAGTGGCTCCATGTTAATTGTTCAAGTTCAAAGAAAAAAAAATTGCACACAAATTTATCAGAAAAATTTCATTGGATGGATCGGCGGAATCATGAATTCTAGAATTAAAAGTAGCTAAAGGGCGATGCACATACTTTGAAGTTATATTGTTCTTGCTTTGCAGCTGCCAAAAATAGTTTCACAACTGACCAGTTTTTCGTTGGGACTCAACATACAAGAATTAAATTCTATCACATCCTAGTTCAGCCGCTTTCAAAGCTTCAAAAACTCTGTCAAGTTGACTACAGAGGATCCTAATATTATACGTATCTAGTGATCTCGACTTTAAGTGAAAAAGCTATTACTCGTGGCCAAAAAAAAATTGGGTGGGTGTTGTCATTATATAAACAATTTAAACAGATTGATTTTTTAAAATTATTTTGCCTATTTGGTTTTCTTTGAGCTCTTATATAAAAATTTAATTTAATAATCAACCCTGCAGTTATTTTTTCTGGTTTTATTGAAACTCTATCCAAGTCAACAACTGCGATAATCCTGAAGTGCAAAAAACAAAGAAAACAACTTTTCTAGAGAATCAGCAAAAGCCGAACAAATTTGAAATCTGTCCTTCACCTCTTTCGGCTGGTTTTCTGGCCTCTTGAACACACCAGTTTATGCAATTATGAGGTTTTCTGTATTAGATTATATTTTCTCGTTACCAAATAAGTCGGAAAAATATTACACTGTATTTGAACAACTTGAGAAAAATGTCAACGTTTATTTCCAAAAGAAACTTAATTTAGCAACTTTCTGTGGGCAGCTCCGCTAAAACTACTACATACGCACTCATTTTCATATGAGAAAAGGTTTTAGAATACGCAATAAATGACTTAACACAAAAACAAAAGATACTTAATTTCTACAATGTTTTAACTAGTTCTGTGTTCTGTTAGGTGTTCCTGACATTTCACGTCACCTTCAAAACAAAATTTTCCCTCGGTTCTTGATTAATCAATGTCTTGCTTTTCAATTTCCTGTTTACCACTTCTGCGCGGTGTTCCACCTTCAGTTAATATTGATAGTGCTCGAGCCTCTCCTGGTACAACTTCAAGGGAGCGTCTAATTAATTTAAGTTCGAAAAAGCTGTCTCACCCAAAAACTGTTTATCTCTTTTGCCATAAAAATTGTTGCGCAGAGAAATACGGGTACTTCAGGGGTGACAAATTTTTTCTCTCTTCTGATAGTCGAGTAGTTTTCTCAATGTGTAGCTCTTTTTTAAAAAAAAAAGTTGACTGCCGAAAATCCAGAAAATTTGAATTAGAAAAATTTTCTGTTAGCTTCAACTGTCTGGGTATGAACGCATAAAAGTTTGCTGAACGTACAAAAACCACAGAAGTTGTCAAGGTCTAGAGATAAGTGCACAAAAATCATGTGAACCCATAAAAGTCTGGATATGAACACACGAAAGTCTGATGAAAGCATGAAAATCTTACCAAAAACCGAAAGTCAAAAACCGGACGCTGGAATACTTGGACATGAAAGCACAAAAATCTGGATATTAGCATTTTCCCTCCGGGAAGGTCTTGAAATGGAAACTTTCTGGCTGGGACAGTTGCGACATACAGTTTTCCGTCGGGTCCTCAAAATGGTTAACATTAGTTTTTCTAGAAGAGTGATAAAAATCGGTAAAAATGCTGCACATATTTTTGCTAACATACCTTTTTTCATATTGTTTTATCAAACAATTAAATGCATTTTTAACAATTGGATTTTTTCTATTTTAGATGCTCCATTTCAAATTATTATAATTAAATTTCAAGACTAGTGTTTTAAGGGTAAAAAACTCTCTGTACACTGTCGAATTTGCGTTTAATATTTGGCGTTAATTGGTCAATTTAGTTTTTGTGGATCATTTTTTGTAGTCGCAACAATCTGATCGTTCTGTTTTTTTAAATGCTATTTTTCCTTTTTTACGAAACATAACTTTAGTTCCTTCGCCTTTTTGTCGTTCAATATCGACAATTTTGTCGAATTTTAATAGAAAATTTGATCTTGAAGTTTTGAGCACTCATCTACTAAAAACAACACAACAAAACAATTGCATTTCTGTTTTCAGTTGAATTAAATTCATGATTTTTTCTCTGAAAGTTTTTCTCATTTCAAAGCATGTTTTCTGGAGAAAAAAATCCAAATATTTTCGTTCTGGCAAAGCACAGAAAAATGAAAATGTTTGCAAGTTTAGTTTCAATATTTTTATTTAAAGCGGCAGTCAACTGATTACACTAAAATCTTTCGATTTAATTGGTGCACTGATTGGAAACTATTTTTTTAAGTTTAAGTGGCTCCATGTTAATTGTTCAAGTTCAAAGAAAAAAAATTGCACACAAATTTATCAGAAAAATTTCATTGGATGGATCGGCGGAATCATGAATTCTAGAATTAAAAGTAGCTAAAGGGCGATGCACATACTTTGAAGTTATATTTTTCTTGCTTTGCAGCTGCCAAAAATAGTTTCACAACTGACCAGTTTTTCGTTGGGGCTCAACATACAAGAATTAAATTCTATCACATCCTAGTTCAGCCGCTTTCAAAGCTTCAAAAACTCTGTCAAGTTGACTACAGAGGATCCTAATATTATACGTATCTAGTGATCTCGACTTTAAGTGAAAAAGCTATTACTCATGGCCAAAAAAAAATTGGGTGGGTGTTGTCATTATATAAATAATATTTCAGTTAAAAACTGACAACTTTGAGTTTTTGAATCATGAGAAATTTTTGCAAAAAAAATTATGTAGTTTTGGAGTTTTCTTTGTTAATGTGGCCTTATAGTTATTCTTTATTGCTTGTAGTAGTTTTCTCAATGTGTAGCTCTTTTTTAAAAAAAAAAGTTGACTGCCGAAAATCCAGAAAATTTGAATTAGAAAAATTTTCTGTTAGCTTCAACTGTCTGGGTATGAACGCATAAAAGTTTGCTGAACGTACAAAAACCACAGAAGTTGTCAAGGTCTAGAGATAAGTGCACAAAAATCATGTGAACCCATAAAAGTCTGGATATGAACACACGAAAGTCTGATGAAAGCATGAAAATCTTACCAAAAACCGAAAGTCAAAAACCGGACGCTGGAATACTTGGACATGAAAGCACAAAAATCTGGATATTAGCATTTTCCCTCCGGGAAGGTCTTGAAATGGAAACTTTCTGGCTGGGACAGTTGCGACATACAGTTTTCCGTCGGGTCCTCAAAATGGTTAACATTAGTTTTTCTAGAAGAGTGATAAAAATCGGTAAAAATGCTGCACATATTTTTGCTAACATACCTTTTTTCATATTGTTTTATCAAACAATTAAATGCATTTTTAACAATTGGATTTTTTCTATTTTAGATGCTCCATTTCAAATTATTATAATTAAATTTCAAGACTAGTGTTTTAAGGGTATAAAACTCTCTGTACACTGTCGAATTTGCGTTTAATATTTGGCGTTAATTGGTCAATTTAGTTTTTGTGGATCATTTTTTGTAGTCGCAACAATCTGATCGTTCTGTTTTTTTAAATGCTATTTTTCCTTTTTTACGAAACATAACTTTAGTTCCTTCGCCTTTTTGTCGTTCAATATCGACAATTTTGTCGAATTTTAATAGAAAATTTGATCTTGAAGTTTTGAGCACTCATCTACTAAAAACAACACAACAAAACAATTGCATTTCTGTTTTCAGTTGAATTAAATTCATGATTTTTTCTCTGAAAGTTTTTCTCATTTCAAAGCATGTTTTCTGGAGAAAAAAATCCAAATATTTTCGTTCTGGCAAAGCACAGAAAAATGAAAATGTTTGCAAGTTTAGTTTCAATATTTTTATTTAAAGCGGCAGTCAACTGATTACACTAAAATCTTTCGATTTAATTGGTGCACTGATTGGAAACTATTTTTTTAAGTTTAAGTGGCTCCATGTTAATTGTTCAAGTTCAAAGAAAAAAAATTGCACACAAATTTATCAGAAAAATTTCATTGGATGGATCGGCGGAATCATGAATTCTAGAATTAAAAGTAGCTAAAGGGCGATGCACATACTTTGAAGTTATATTTTTCTTGCTTTGCAGCTGCCAAAAATAGTTTCACAACTGACCAGTTTTTCGTTGGGGCTCAACATACAAGAATTAAATTCTATCACATCCTAGTTCAGCCGCTTTCAAAGCTTCAAAAACTCTGTCAAGTTGACTACAGAGGATCCTAATATTATACGTATCTAGTGATCTCGACTTTAAGTGAAAAAGCTATTACTCATGGCCAAAAAAAAATTGGGTGGGTGTTGTCATTATATAAATAATATTTCAGTTAAAAACTGACAACTTTGAGTTTTTGAATCATGAGAAATTTTTGCAAAAAAAATTATGTAGTTTTGGAGTTTTCTTTGTTAATGTGGCCTTATAGTTATTCTTTATTGCTTGTAGTAGTTTTCTCAATGTGTAGCTCTTTTTTAAAAAAAAAAGTTGACTGCCGAAAATCCAGAAAATTTGAATTAGAAAAATTTTCTGTTAGCTTCAACTGTCTGGGTATGAACGCATAAAAGTTTGCTGAACGTACAAAAACCACAGAAGTTGTCAAGGTCTAGAGATAAGTGCACAAAAATCATGTGAACCCATAAAAGTCTGGATATGAACACACGAAAGTCTGATGAAAGCATGAAAATCTTACCAAAAACCGAAAGTCAAAAACCGGACGCTGGAATACTTGGACATGAAAGCACAAAAATCTGGATATTAGCATTTTCCCTCCGGGAAGGTCTTGAAATGGAAACTTTCTGGCTGGGACAGTTGCGACATACAGTTTTCCGTCGGGTCCTCAAAATGGTTAACATTAGTTTTTCTAGAAGAGTGATAAAAATCGGTAAAAATGCTGCACATATTTTTGCTAACATACCTTTTTTCATATTGTTTTATCAAACAATTAAATGCATTTTTAACAATTGGATTTTTTCTATTTTAGATGCTCCATTTCAAATTATTATAATTAAATTTCAAGACTAGTGTTTTAAGGGTAAAAAACTCTCTGTACACTGTCGAATTTGCGTTTAATATTTGGCGTTAATTGGTCAATTTAGTTTTTGTGGATCATTTTTTGTGGTCGCAACAATCTGATCGTTCTGTTTTTTTAAATGCTATTTTTCCTTTTTTACGAAACATAACTTTAGTTCCTTCGCCTTTTTGTCGTTCAATATCGACAATTTTGTCGAATTTTAATAGAAAATTTGATCTTGAAGTTTTGAGCACTCATCTACTAAAAACAACACAACAAAACAATTGCATTTCTGTTTTCAGTTGAATTAAATTCATGATTTTTTCTCTGAAAGTTTTTCTCATTTCAAAGCATGTTTTCTGGAGAAAAAAATCCAAATATTTTCGTTCTGGCAAAGCACAGAAAAATGAAAATGTTTGCAAGTTTAGTTTCAATATTTTTATTTAAAGCGGCAGTCAACTGATTACACTAAAATCTTTCGATTTAATTGGTGCACTGATTGGAAACTATTTTTTTAAGTTTAAGTGGCTCCATGTTAATTGTTCAAGTTCAAAGAAAAAAAATTGCACACAAATTTATCAGAAAAATTTCATTGGATGGATCGGCGGAATCATGAATTCTAGAATTAAAAGTAGCTAAAGGGCGATGCACATACTTTGAAGTTATATTTTTCTTGCTTTGCAGCCGCCAAAAAAAGTTTCACAACTGACCAGTTTTTCGTTGGGGCTCAACATACAAGAATTAAATTCTATCACATCCTAGTTCAGCCGCTTTCAAAGCTTCAAAAACTCTGTCAAGTTGACTACAGAGGATCCTAATATTATACGTATCTAGTGATCTTGACTTTAAGTGAAAAAGCTATTACTCGTGGCCAAAAAAAAATTGGGTGGGTGTTGTCATTATATAAATAATATTTCAGTTAAAAACTGACAACTTTGAGATTTTGAATCATGAGAAATTTTTGCAAAAAAAATTATGTAGTTTTCTTTGTTAATGTGGCCTTATAGTTATTCTTTATTGCTTGTGTATGCCTTGCTGGTAGGAGTTTTGCAACGCAAAAAAATTTATTGACGTACATACCAAAAAAATTTTTGACATTGACATACTCGGATCTCTTTGAATAACTTTTCAAGAAAACAAAATCAATACAATTTGAACAGATTGATTTTTTAAAACCATTTTGCCTATTTTGTTTTCTTTGAGCTCTGATATAAAAATTTAATATAATATACAACCCTGTGGTTACTTTTTCTGGTTTTATTGAAACTCTATCCAAGTCAACAACTGCGATAATCCTGAAGTGCAAAAAACAAAGAAAAGAACTTTTCTAGAGAATCAGCAAAGCCAAACAAATTTGAAATCTGTCCTTTACCTCTTTCGGCTGGTTTTCTGGCCTCTTGAACATACCAGTTTATGCAATTTTGAGGTTTTCTGTATTATATCATATTTTGTCATAACCAAATAAGTAGGAACATTATTACACTGTATTTGAACAACTTGAGAAAAATGTCAACGTTTATTTCCAAAAGAAACTTAATTTAGCAACTTTCTGTGGGCAGCTCCGCTAAAACTACTACATACGCACTCATTTTCATATAAGAAAAGGTTTTAGAATACGCAATATTGGACTGAACACAGAAAGAAAAGATACTTAATTTCTACAGTGTTTTAACTAGTTCTGTGTTCTGTTGGGTGTTCCTGACATTTCACGTCACCTTCAAAACAAAATTTTCCCTCGGTTCTTGATTAATAAATGTCCTGCTTTTCAATTTTTGTTTACCGCTTCTGTGCGGTGTTCCACTTTCAGTTAATATTGATATGTAGTGCTCGTGCCTCTCCTGGTACAACTTCAAGGGAGCGTCTAATTAATTCAAGTTCGAAAAAGCTGTCTCACCCAAAAACTGTTTATCTCTTTTGCCATGAAAATTGTTGCGCAGAGAAATACGGGTAATTCAGAGGTTACTCAAGGCGGCCTTTTGCGTCGACAAAAGAGTTCTAGCTTATTTCAAATCGGTTTTTCACTTGTCAGTAAAATTAGGAAAGACACTCGTTTAGCAATTTATTGCTAAGAGTAGTAGCTGTACCCATCGTAAGCAATCTCTTTCGTCCAGATGGTCTGTACGCTGAGTACATTGAGGTAGAGTTGGCTTGTTTTGCAACACAGCGAGATTATACAAATTTGATTTTCTCGTTTTGCTACAAGACATTTCAAATTAGACATTTTATTTACTATGAAAAATGTCTTGTCGATTTTCCCACATCTTTTTCGGATTGAAGTTTTCGATTGTGCTATGCTCTTATGTATGATATAACATAAAAATAATTTTCGTTGTGAAACGCTGAGATATTTGATGAAGCAGTTTGCATATTGAAATTCCTCTTGTCTTGGAGATGAGCTTACGTAGAGTTCATAATAGGGAAAAAATATGAGCAAAAAAACTGCGAGGGGAGATCTCCGTTGCGGTTTTTGTTCATTTTATCCACTTTCCGTTATCATAGCAATTATTTACATTTTGTATTTCTTCTAGTTCTACTTACAGTTACAGTTTTTTTTGTGAAAAGAAGAAACAGGGAAAAAAGACAGCAGCTCAACATGAGCTCAACAGTCTTGAGCAGTAAATTGTTACTGTGAGTTGTATTGAAAAGTCTGCTTGAGTTGTGAGTCACTTGTAAGTGTGTCCTTTATCTACAAACTGTTTGAGCCGAAATTCATTTGTCACAATCCCAGCTTCCGGTATTTCAACTCGTGAGTAAAAAGTGAAGAACTGAACAAAAATTACGTTTAAAACCTTTTTGAATAACAGATCGTTCACATATGTCTTTGTCTTCCATTTGATTCCCTATCAGATTGAAGTGCTATACGTAAAAAGATACCCCATAATGTGTGATCTGTACTAGAGCAAATCCAGCTTAATTTGAAATTGAGGAATTTAAGTGACAATTAGGTAAAACTGAATTGCTATGCAACGGTAGAAATATAGCGGATATACAGTTACAAAGGCGAAATGCAAAAACAACTTGTCTTGACAGATTAGGAAGCGCAAATTCTTTTCCTGTCAATTGTGAATTGTGAGAGATGTGTTACATGTGTAATGCCTGACCCTTTTCGAAGCAACGCAGTGATGATATTGAGCAAAATCAGGGCCCTTAATTCAGCCACCCATCTTTTGAAGAAATACAAACAAAATTTAGACGGTGTTTATTTTAGAATTAAAAAAGTGTCTGAAAAACGTATTCAATAAAACTTTCTGAGTATGCAAGACCATAGAAACAATTCTGATTACTTTTTCACAGTACCTGATGCAACAACAAAAAGCTATTTTTCGGAAACCACCTTCACAAACGACCAGAGTAAAATTTGGGAAATTGGGAGGCCAATTACCAGCAATTTATGAAGATTTAACAGCACGAAGTATAAAAAAAAATTTTTACAGTGTGTTGTGAGTGTTCAAGTAGTTCAAAGTATATGAACGTTCAAATACAGTGGGTTTGTCTATGTTGTTTGTCATATTCCAGTAGTTGAAGTGAAAAAAAATGCTTTCCTTGAAATTTTGTTTTTGAGGAAAAATTCTTTAAAAAAATTAATGACAATGTTGTTTGATGAGGAATGCAAAAGCTTACTTCCTGAACAACCAACAGCCTATCATAGAGATATTCTGATTTTATCGCCAGAAAATTTGTCTATATACAGTAAGAGACCAACTTAATTGTCAAATCTACTGAGGATAAAGATCAACAGGAGAACTTATCTGGAAGTATTTGCTTTCACTCGGTACTTCTAGAGATCATGCAAATTTATAATAAAGTAAGTACTAACTTTTAGAATAAATAAACATGTCAAAATTTTGATACAGTAGAGAATTGTTTTTGCGAATTAAATATTGACGCCAAAAGGCTGTTTATTTATATTTCCCCAATTTTAGGTCAATATTTTGGCAATAAAAATGAAGAAGAGCAATATTTAGCAGCCCGCGACTCATCATTAAGTTTTCAACCATTGTCTGGTAAAGATTTCGAAAATTTCGCTATACCCATTGGTCCTTCTGAGGTTCTTGCTTGGATTAGTAATGGTAAGCGAATTTAGCACCTCACTTTATCGCCCGTCACAACTCCCATCTTTCTCTGAAAAAAATAACGTCTTGGAAAATTAACGTCTTAAAAATGTTTCGTTCTAAAAAATTTTAAACACTGCTTGCAAAAACAAATCGCATGCTAAATAGCCGAAAGGAAGTTAATTTCTCAGCTTCAGTCTGTATTCCGACGTTAAGTATCAGCACGAGATGCTTCTCTGTGTTTCATGGTCTCAGTCCAACATGAAATTAATCCTGGTAATTTTGTTAAAAACGTTTTGATCTGTCTATCTAACCCCCTTGACTCACTGTCGCATTAAATTGTAATGAAAAATACGCAATACCTAAATTTTGCAAACCTTGCGTTGCAAGTCATTGATTGTTTTCTTCGGATAAATTATCAGAACTTTTGATTGGTGAAATTGTGCCAAAATCAATTGAGCTGATACAAGATATACTTCAGGGAACATTAAAACAACCACTTCTTTCAAATGCTTGTGTTAGTGACTTATGGGTCAAAAAAGTCAAACAGGTACAATTTTGCAAGATGCCGATGGTGGTCTGTTGATTTCTAGTCTAAAAAAACTCCGATACTGCTTTCATTTCTTCGCAAAAATTTAAAACCTATTTCTGCTTCAAAGGTTAAAATTGAACGCCAAAAATGACTGTTTTCGATTTTTTCGCTAAAGTTGGGCTCAAAGTGTTCGAGACGGTAGATGTAGGAAGTGCTAAGTGAATGTAGTAAAAGTAACGAAAATCAAACTAATGTAAACACTTAGTAGTTACCAAGGACAACAATCCTGGTTCTAAACAACAAGTGAAAAACGTAGTAAAATTTTGGGCTGTTGAGATCAAACCCGTAGGAACTGTATAACATCGAAAAAACAGTCGAATTGGACATTGTAGTTTAATTTTTTTTCATTCTAGTAATTTCAGAAAACGCAAAAACTTCATCCGTATAAGACAACTTATTTGGTAATAATCTGTAGCGTACTTCTTTCAATGCATCTTTCAATTATAAACATGAGGAGAAATTCTCAAAAGTAGCTTTAATTACGTCATAAGTTTAACATGCGTTCTATGCAAGATCCCATCAGCATCATCTGCTTCTAAATCATTCTCGCGTCAGGAATCGTTGAAGTAGAGTTCACTACCATTGTAACTGGGAGATGCCAATATAAGGCTACAGGTAATTGAGGACGAATTTAAAAAATTTATATCAGAGTCCACAGCAGTTGTAATTTATTTTTATTTGTTTATTTTTGTAACTGATACCTTGTCTGCATAAATCTTTTAGATTTTGTATAGTTTTTCCGTCAATTATTCTTATACTTATACAATAACGTATTGTTTTTTGTCACCGATGACCATCGCAATGATTTCTAAGTGTTTGTGCTGCTTGGGTTTTTCAAACTATTGATCATTCCATTTTATGACTGTAAAGTTTTCGGTAAAGTTCAGATTTTTGCATTTTCACACATTGTTCTCCGTTTTCATAATTTAGTTGCGTAAAATTTGCATCGTTTGTTCCATTTAATCTATTGTGGTCTTGATAACCATCAAGAAAATTGAAATTACTGACATATAAATTGGCCGAGACACAAGTTTCAGCCTAATATTACTAATAGAAAGTAAACTTCACAATTGTTGGAATAGTAGCATCCCTTTACTTTAAGACAAACAGTAGTTGGCTATATCTTCATTTTCATCTTTATTACCAAAACAAACTTCAAACAAGTCCAGAAGAAAATTGCTATAGAAAACTCAAAAATTGATTAGAGTTTAAAAGAATGATAACAACAATCAAGAAATCAACACTGCGCTAGGAATCTACCCTGGAAGCCACCCTTTTGAGGAACTCCTTGACAACTATGGAAAATCAAAGCGATCTGGGGCTCATTGATGGCTATTACCGCCATTGAATCAAAAACTGTGCCTACAGACCAATCAAATCGATAAACGCTTGTTCATAATTAAGCGAAATCTCACTCAGAAGTGCACCGTGGAGACAAAGTCCAAAATGGGTATGTAGTACCTTTTGTCACATGCGTCTCACGAACATGACTACCAGTTAACGCTAGTGCGAGGCAACTTGATTGAGTGCTAAATCTAGAAACTCAGTGGATTCTTGGATCCGAAAAAACCTACTGCCAAAAAATAAAAGAACTGACTGAAACTCCTTCCGCTAATTCTTTATATTGAGCTGCTCGACATCCTGATGCTGCTAGTCATATGCAACAACAACTATGACCTATCGACAAAACCCTACGCGATGCGTATGACACCCCACGACAATCTTAAGGAGGCGAGCAGCCAAATGGACAACCCAGACTAATGAAGGGAGATGACAACTACATCGAGCGTGCTACGAAGTTTTACAACTGGCTCTCCGTGCATCTCCGGGCAATTCATCGATGACCAGGCAATTCGTCATTAACTGACATCTACCAAATTTTCCTTATGAAGAAGTACAGTGAAACTAGCAATTAAACACAGGAACTTATGCAGTAGCGGAAACTGTAACAACTACAAATAATATTAAACTTGCACAGAAAAACGGGGAAACCAAATAAAGATTATGCTTTGAAGCGTACTCTATACTCTGAAGAGTGCCAGTACCAGTTCTAACTGACAATTCAGCCAACATATTGCCCCAGAAACGGAATGGATTTTATGTGTATTTTGAAGATTAATTTTTCGGGTTTGTCCATTGTGTCAAATACCAATAAGAAACTTTCAGGACCAGTTTTTGAACTGCGATTTATTTTCAAGTCTCTCTTGCAACGCAAAAATTTTGTAAATCATAACTAGTATTTCCCTAGTATTGCTTTTTTCACTGGTTTAATTGGTGTTATTATCTGCTATGATTTTAAACAATTTTGACTGAAAGTTTTCATGGTGATGGCGCTGGAAACGGCAAGGCGTGTGGGTCTTAAAATGATTTAAGTTTTTTTCACTTTTTTATTTGCATCGTAAGACTCGCTATTTATACTTTAGAGACCTCATTTGTAAAACAATAAAAATGTATAGAAAACTGCACGAAACCATGAGTAGTACCTTTTTTCGGACCATTCTGCTCATTCATATAATATAGTTGGAATTGAATGCTCGAGGTCATTTTTCACTCTTATTGGAGGGAGGTGTGGTTCTTTCATGTAATTAAATTTTTCGTCACCATTGACTTAATTCACTCTCAACGATGACTTGTCATGCTTTAAAGCTCAATTTTGTCATTTTATTTTTAGTAAGAAGGTCCATTGAGTGTGTTTCCTTCTGAATGAAGATTCTTTGAGAATAGCTAAGGGAAGAACGTATTAGTTATACAGATTCCTAAAAAACAGTTCAGTGAACAATAAAAAGATGACAGATCTCTTTTTTTAAAATTTTGTAGTCATTGATAGCCACTGTCAGTCCCTCAACGGATATTATTCAAGCTATCACTACTTTTTCATAAATCAAACCGAATAGTATTAATTGGTGGTCTTTTTTAAGATCCGTTCACATTTTCTACATCTCCATGTCAAAATGATGTCAATTTGGAATTATGATTTTAATCACTTTGGAAAAATATGAGGAGAAAACAGATTGCAGTTTTTGCCTAAACTTTTGAAAAGTCATCTTGGGGGAAAATTGATAAGAGAGACTGACGCTCACCAGATTTTGGTTTTTGAGATAAGTGTATTTTTTTGTGTTTTCTTCTGCTCAAGCAGATTAAAACGTAATAAATGTGTTCCCACAAAGTTGATTTCTTCTGTTGCAAATCATTCTTCTTAAAATTTTGACACATAAAAATTTGTTTTCATGGAACCTAAGCAGTTTCAACTGTTTGGATATCGTTTTTCGTAGCACTTTTGTTGTTATATTACTTCGCACTTTGCACTATCATTAAGAAGCCTGGGTGGCCTTTTGATGAGGCATACGAATGGCTTTAATGATATTGATAATAATGTTTTTTTTTTCAAAAAGTTTTTCACATTTGTCACAAACGGCAAGACGTGTGGGTTTTAATATGATTTAAGTTTTTGTACTTTTTTGTTTGCATCGTAAGACTCGCTATTTATATACTTTAGAGACCTCATATGTAAAACGACAAAAATGTATAGAAAACAGCGCAAAACTACGAGTGGTACCTTTTTTCCGAGAGCTTTGTTTTTCACCCTAAAGAGTCAGCGTCCAGAGCTATTGAAACCCATAAAGCAATGTTTTGTCATTCAACCTTACTTTCTTTCGAACCTAAGTGGTAGCTGGGGATAGTATTCGGCTTCTATTGTTGTTTGTAAAAAATCGCCATTAAGAATTTGCATGAGCAAATGACGCCACAACTTTTCCAAATCGCATTCTGCTCATTCATGTAATATAGTTGGAATTGCATGCTTGAGGTCATTTTTCACTCTTAGTGGAGCGAGGTATGGTTCTTTCATGTAATTAAATTATTCGTCACCCTTGACCTAATTCACTCTCAACGATGACTTTTCATGCTTTGAAGTTCAATTTTGTCACTTTAATTTTAGTAAAAGGGTCCATTGAGTGTGTTTCTTTCTCACTGAAGATTCTTTAAGAATAGCTAAGAGAAGAACGTATTAGTTATAAAGATTCAAAAAAAAAACAGCTCAGTGAACAATAAAAAATGAGAGACCTCTTTTTTTTAAAGATTTTGTAGTTATTGATAGTCGCTGTCAGTCCTTCAACGGCTATTATTTAGGCTATCACAATTTTTTCAAAAATCAAAACCGAATGGTATTAATGGGCGTTCTTTTTTAAGATCCGTTCACTTTTTCTACCTCTCCATGTCAAAATGATGTCAATTTGGAATTATGATTTTAATCATTTTGGAAAAAAAATGAGGAGAAAACAGATTGTAGTTTTTGCGGTAACTATGTAAAAGTCATCTTGTAGGGAAAATTGATAAGAGAGAGGATGATGCTCAACAGATTTTGGTTTTTGAGATACAAGTTTTTTCACATGCATTAAGATTTTTGTTTTTTTGTGTGTGTTTTCCTCTGCCTCTGCCCAAGCAGTTTAAAATGTGATATACGTATTCCGATAATGTTGATGTTTTCTTGTTGTGTTGCAAATCATTCTCCATAAAATTTTGATATCATAAAAAATTGTTTTCTTGGGACATAAGCAATTTTAACAGTTTGCATATCGTTTTTTCATAGCGCTTTTGTTGTTTTATTGCTTCGTATTATCATTAACAAGCCTCGGTGGCCTTTTGATAAGGCATACAAAGTCTAATTGAGTGATTTGTGTTCAAATCTAGACGCTTTAACGTATTGATAGTAATTTTTTTTTTCAAAAAGTTTTTCACATTTGTCTAACTTCCATAATTTTTCAACTTTGTCTAACTTCCATAGTTGTCCTTAAGGTTCTGTGTGATTGTCTCACCATTGGCAGTTTGTATTGGCATTCTAATGAGTCGTATTTGGATCATTTATTGGGTTTTCTTCTTATCTCATTGCTGTTATTACTTTGAAACAACTTGTTTGATGGAAATGATGGTAGATTTTTTTTCCATTTTGCTCTTTTTGCTGCTTTTTGTTGTAATGTAACTTAGTACTATTTATGAGGAGTCTCATTGGTCCTCTACTGCGCTGCGCCCTATTCAAGTTCAGTTAAAAATTTATTTCGAATTTAACGGTTTTCTTTACTCTGAAAAAGATTTCAAAGTTTAATAGTAATTTTGTGTAATTTTTTGTTTATAAATTTTCTATCTCATAAATTTTCATTAGATTTTCATTAGATAAATTTTCATTAGATTTCAATAGATTTTTTAAATCTCATAAATCTTTATTAGGAATAAATGAGTTTATCTAAAAGTTGAAAAAGTAAAGCTTTTCACCACTTTGATACTACTTGTTTACTACTAGACGTTTTTGTTGTTTTGCAACTTAGTCTCTTTAAAGATTGGTTGAATTGGCCCTCTAATCGGCCTTCTTAGTTTATCTAACTTTTGTTAATTGTATCCTACAGTTTCTACAAGTTTGACATTTTCGAAAAAAACCTAATTATGTGGTGTACCCCGTAGTTGTAATATCTTTAAGTGTATTGGCTTTCTAATGAGTCATATTTGAATCTATTTAATCGATTCTCCTATTCATATCTAACAGTTTTCAAGACCTTAACAAAACTTCAAAAAATTTCAATGTTATTTGGATGTTACCAGTTTTTGAGGTTGTCTGTGTTGTTTGAAAGTTTTGTTTTACTAATGAGAGGTCTTTTAGGCTTTTAAATGAGTCAATTTTTCAATGATTTTACCGCTTCTATTCATATCAAACTCCTTCGATGATTTGAAACCGTTTTGAAAAAACATGATTTTGTTAGCTTTTGTTGAACTTTTATTGTTGCCCGTTTTTTTTCTATTGTTTCATTGTCCTGGAAGTGTTTTCCTTACAGGTGATATATTCCTTCGTTTGACGGAAATTACAATAATTGTTGACGGTTTCAAAGTTTGGTTTTGGCTTTCGTTAAGGTTGGTGCTCCAACCAGGATTTGGGATTGATGCCCCAGCCCCAATTTCGATTATAATGTCCTTTTTTATCCTTTTATGCATAGAGTGTTTTTGATTACTAAAAATCCGAAGTTCAGAGCTCTTTTGATGTTAAAATTTTTGGACATAATAAACATAACAAACCCAATTTTTCACAACCCGGACTTGAGTCGCAAAGCTTTCCAGCGCTGAACCAGCACATTTCAAGAGAAAAAACTAAGTTCAGTTTTGAAACATTATTTGCTCAGAATATTTTAAGTTTCTTTATGTGCATTATTTCTTCATTATGATTAAATTGAGGTCATAGAGTCCGCCGAGGCTGAAATTATCCATTATAGTCTGAAAATTACTCATACCCCAAAAATATGTCTGAGCAGAGTAATCTCATACTTTTGTAGCTAATAACTAGTAATTACGATAGTAGTATGCACACTATTTTTGTTTAAGCTGGTTTGTAGGCAATTGCTACAAAGCCCATTTAGCCTAGTGGTTACGACTTGCTACGCAAATTAATTGTTACAAGTACCCGCGCGGAAGTTCGAATCGCATATAAAGCAAACCTTGTTGGCGGGAGTTAAGCTGAACATATTTTTTTTTCATGAAATAAATTTTACTCAAAAATTAGACTGGCCAGTGTAAATAGTGACATGAACAGAGTACTGGTCATACTAAAAAACAGACTGTCTATAGACAGACTCAGCGCTGATTTGCTCTGCCACCAACCTCCAGAGGGACAAATGAAATAGGTTTCAGACTTTTGCATTGCAATGTTTAAAAACTAGGAGGTCTTGTTACATTTGTTTTCTATGTCCTTGTAGTAAGGCCTATAGTGTGGTATTTAGTTCCTTCGGAACATTGATTTGTAAATGAGGACTTTTCATTCACGTTTAATTTCTGGGTTACCTCACTTACTGTTTCAACTCAAAGTATCTTTAATCCATACAATATAAAATCATTGTACTACACATCGTAATGAATGCGATCAAGATCAAAAGATCCAGTAAAAAACGAGAAAAACCGATAAAGCCGAATCGAGTATAATTGTAGAATCTTACTGAAGCTGCAAACGAAATTGAAACACTTTTGCACAGAGAAACTTTTTTCCTTTTTTTTTATCTCTTCTGTTTTTTTTCTGTTTCAACCTTGATGTGCTTCAAGGGGGACAAAGGCAGCGTTTGTTTTCGTTGTCGTGTGCTCTTTTATGCAAAAATTTAGCTGGATCTTTTTTGGTTTTACAATTTTTGTTCACAAACAAATTCATGAAATCGGTTTTGTGATTTGGGGTCAAACCGTTGTTTTAATTGGTAAATCTGATGTGTTTCTCAGCTGTCCGAAGAAATATTTGTAATTGAAATCTGTGTCTCCTTGTCTAGAGATGAGCACAGGTAATTACTAATATTTTCCTGTTCCCCAGCAAAATAGTTGCAGTTGTTTTTGCCTTTCAGTATCTCATGCGCCCTGCAGCCACAAAACCACGTTATCAAAATGAAGAATTTTCAACCAGTAATATCTATTTTCTCTTCTTTCTGCTGTAATATCAATCCGTAGGTGAAACAATGGCACACCTTCTGAACAAAACTCTAAATGATCAGATCAAACTGGCCGCCATGGGCTTGAAGTGAAAACTCACATCTGTTAAAAATCATATGTGACTTGAAAAGAAGAATTCATAGCAAAAAATCAAACTGAAAACCATCTGAACTGAGAAAATCCCAAGCAATAGATCACGCCTTATTAAAAAAACGAGGAAGAAAAATCTCGGACCTGAAAAACTACATAACATAAGCACACAAAGGTTTTTTTTCTTGTTCCAAAATTGTTCTATAAGTGTGTTCTTAAAATTTTCTTAAAATGTAACCATGATTAACCGAAATTCAATTTTTTGAGTGGTGAAGATGTGCAAATATTTGAGAATGAACTAATGCAAACAGACATTTATGACTATATAAAATTTAAAGAAGAGAAAAAGAGATGCCTTAACAAAACCAAAAGTTCCAACCGAAGTCCCAACAATATAGTATATGTGAGCGTCCAAAATCTAACTAACGTTTCCAAGTAGTTCCTCCTGATGTTCAAGACAGTTGAAAGTGGACTTTTTTGAAAAAAAATGGAAAATATGCAAATTCGTACCAATTTTCGAAGATGGGAACATACTGATGTTCAACAGTACCGGCCCATCAGTCTCCTTTGAAACGTTTCACAAGTCCCGATGTAAATTATTTCTGACGTGATAAGTTGAACAGTCTATTGCAAATTGCGTCAGTCGCAGCATGGTTTTAGGAAACAGATCTTTGATTACTCATATGCTTGTGTTCTTGAACCAGGCATATAACTGCCACAACTATTAAGACAAGTTGTTCGTTTGTCAGCTACCTCGATTTCAAAAAAGAACCTTTGCTAAAGTATTTTATAAACTCCTCGGATCTTTTCCGTTTGTGGCCAACGGATTGTTGGCTGCATAATTTGAAGCACGCGCATAATTTGAAGCAAGCACCATACTTTTAAATAATGACTTAATATGTAATGACGCCTGCCCTGTAACTGGGATGGGGTGCATAACGTACTGGCGGTAGGCAAAAGCGGGAAAGCTCCACATCTTGATCGAAAAAGTCGAAAAGGCTGGATTCCAGATAAATTTGTTAAGGACTAAAATAAGCAACCTCTTCAAAAAAGCAATAGCCTCTTCATTTTAGAAAACCTAAGAAAAGGGGTGACCCTACTGTTCATCATGTATTTTCACCTGAGGAAGCTCTTCGGTTTGAACATTTTGGCGTCACTGATACCTTCAAACCGGTTTCTATGTTGACATACTAGAGCAAGGCTTGAACATAATTGATAGTTTATGTTTTTTTATATAAAATGGCTCTTAACTAAAAAGTTGCCTCGTTCCCAATAAAAACTGTGTCACTGATCCACCAAGATTAATGAGATGACACTTGAGACAATGCAGGAGCTAAAAAATAGGTAAATTAATGAACAAAAAATTATCTCGGAAAAGAAATGCAGACAAACGGCGCTATAAATCCTGGAAGGCATTCAATATTCCCAAATGAAACACATCATTGGTAGCAAACTTTAAAAAAGCTTACTGCTATGTTGGTTACGTGACGTTTATCATTAGCTATGCCTCCTGGGCCTGCTTCCAAACTTGAATAAAAAGAAGTAAAAGGAATCCAGAAAGAGCTGAATGCTCGTATTTTACACAATTGCGACAGTTAATCAAACTGTGACTGCTTCTTTTATCCAAGAATTTTGAACTACAAGATTTGCTACTGCTAATTTCTCTAACCAAATTCAATTGCAATTTCAAAAATCCAATAAACTGCGCTGCATGGAGTAATTCAGGAAAAGCGACCAAACAGATTGAGCTAAATACCGTTCCGAAAACTCACACAAGAGAAACGGATGAGATTTTTGGGAAAAGATGAAGTCACTTAAAAAATTTGACTGATAGAAAAAACTTATCTAACTATATGTTCTAAAATTATCTCAAAAAATCGTGGTTTTTTATGCCTTTGTGGCAATTGTAATCCTGTGCGTAAACTCAGCCGGCAAAACATATGCCCACATACGTGATATTAGGGAGTCTAAACTTCTGTTTGCCAGTATAATTACCTGGCTGAACACTAGTTGGAAATGCATGGAATATAGGATAAAAAATGGAAAAATATTGTATTGTAATTTAGCTTTTATTGTCACTACTTATTTAAAAAAGAACAATTATCAAGAATTGGACAGCGGATTTATCAGAAAGCTCAACAAAATTTTTTGTATTTGAATATTAAACAACGATATTTCAATGTGGCGTAACTTTTGTATATGATATTATTATAGTTTTAATGTAACAAAGGATGTCCTATAAAATTAGACCAAATTGTGTTGCTATAATCGATTTCACATTTTGCACCTCAAATGAAATTATTTTATCTAATAAACGCCAAAAACAAACCAGATTAATGTTGGTATGTCATTCCGGTACGCAATATTATACAATCAGGAATATCGATGAAAACAGTTTTAAGTTCTTCCGTTATATCTTTGTAACGCGTTATTTGTAACCCTTTTTTAGGAAAAAGACCACGTTTTCTGTTTCTCGGAATCGTTCGAAAACTATTATTCTTACTTAGTAATACTGTTTTCCATCACAAAATGTTACACAAATCGTTACAAGCAGTCTCATTGGTTAGGGTTATGTAGAAAACTCTATGGTACTTTGTTAAACATTGATTATAATAACTATAATAATAAATAAAATAATTATTTTAATAATAATAATAATAATAATAATAATAATATAAAAAATAATAACAGCAATAATAATAATAATAATAATAATAATAATAATAATAATTATAATAATAACAATAAGAATAATAATAATAATACTAATAATAATAATAATAATAATAATAATAATAATAATAATAATAATAATAATAAGAATAATATTAATAATAATAATAAAAATAATCATAATATTAATATTAATAATACTAATAATAATAACATTAATAATAATAATGGCAATACTATTAAAATTAATACTAATATTAATATTAATATTAATAAAATAATAATAATAAAAACAAATTAATTATATTAATAATAAAAATAATAATAATAACAAGGAATTTTGGCATCACCAACTTAGCTTGACACAAATTGGGATAAATAAGCTTTAGGATTGTTTTTTTTTGCACTTCTACAACAACATCCAACTAAAGGGTTATATCTTGTATTTAAATTTTACGTGAGATTCTTCATTCAAAAATGTTCTCAGCTCACG
>NW_027453640.1:0-13208 GCF_964194025.1 Convolutriloba macropyga | reverse complement strand
TGATCAGTCCAGTAGAACTCACTAGTTGACCAACTGACCTATCGGTCAAAAAGTTAACAAGATTGCGAAAAAATAATTTGTGGTTAGTCCGAGGATGACTAATACTGCGACACTATACCAAAATGAGCATCAGAATACATGAATTTTAAGAAAATGAGTAAATTTGCATGAATCAAGAATTGAAGTTGTTCAGATTTGAGACAATATATGTTCATCCAGGAATTTTGAAACAAGTCTTCAGACTTGTCCACACTTTTTGGGATGTGTTATTTGTATCAGTGAATTGTACATGCATCTATTGTACATCATTACATCATTTTTACTTTTTACAGCCAAAAGCAGACAAATTAAAAGAAGGTGAAGTTTTTAATTAAGAATGTATTTGGCTAGATATAATGTTCTTTTTGGTTAATCATTTTTTTGATCGTGATCATTTTTCTGTATATCCAGTAAGATTTCTATTTCTACTCAAAATTGCCATTCTACAAGCTAGCTAAGGCCTTGTATTTCTTGATATATTACAAGGTCGAATTTTCTTGATATATTTTAACCATATAATACGAGCAAAGCAGTACACGTTTTTCAAAAAAAAAGATGATAAATAACCCTATTTTTCTATTAGGTTTCAAATTACTGATTTTTTTTCATTTCTTCATCTCCTAATATTCCATTTAAACATTAGCTTTCAACCTCAATATTATCAGCTGCTAAGAACATGAATGTTTCGAAGCTTTTTATTGTTTCTTCTCTTTGCCATTTTTTGTTACTTAAAAAATAACCATAAGTTATAAAACACCTCATTTTTGTTAACATTGAGTCAATGGTCACTTGCGCAAAGATACTTGATTAATTTTTCCTCGCTCAGAGCTCAATTTATGCATTTTTGCAATTTTTTGCAAGAATCATTCGTCTTACGAGAATATGGCAACATGACCTTTCTTCTTACATGATCATTCTTGATAACCTTTTTTCAAGATAGCCATCTGGTCTCGACAAACAATAAGTGATTGCTAAGTAAAATGTCGGGATATATTATTAACGATTTTTTGCTGAATTAATTTGTTTTCTGAACTTAGACTCCGTGAAAAATTGAAGCATTTAAAACCACAAATTAAAAAAATGTTGTAAAAAAAGGCACTAAATGTTGTAAACTTCAAAGTTATATAAAATGGCTACTATTACAAGGTTTCTATGTTATCTCAGCCATATTATCAAAAGAAGTCAGCATCAACTCTAACATTTGAAAAAAATTGTTCATACTACATTAGTAGATTAAGCATAGTTATTATCACCAGGAATGTTCTAGATTTCAATCAGTAAAAAATAAAGTCCTTTCAATACTTGAGACTAATGATTTCTAGTTGATCATTGGCCAGTGATTGGACTTTAAAACCCTACGCTCGCGTAACGCTCAAGGATCTGCGTGCAAAACTGAGACCCGCTGAGATTTTTGAACATACATTGCATTGACTTTCATAAGTTATTGCGGCTTAAGTAATGTAATGCGCAAATTTCCATTAAAATATGATTCTTCTAACCTACAACTGGTGTCCACAGAAGGTCATAGCTCACTTCGATACTCGATACGTTTCCGTAATCTTCTGGGTTCCATATTAAGTCTTGATTTTCGTATCGAATGAAAATCACAATAGACGCAGTCCAGTGACCCTCACGCTCGTTTATATCAAGAATTTGACGCACCATTGGGTCAACAGTCACGAATGTGGCTCCAACCCCATACGGAGGGGTATATCTAGGAGATTTCTGCGTTAACCGCTCAATCAGCTTCTTCTCATATTGAGCAGCATCTTCGGGGCTATGGGTATAAAAGTCTTCACTAGACGCAACAGTAATATGACAAGATAGAATCCACAAACCAAATATCACATAACAATTAAATAATCTGTGCCAAACACAAGACTGACCATAACTAATTCCAAAACATAAATAATTCCAAAACGCAAAAATAATTCCAAAACATGAAGAAAATTGTCATCCATCTAATAACACACTAGCCCCAAAATGGAAAAGTTGACATGGAAACCATTAGGTCAGGCAAACCTGGTTACCGACGTTTAAACACTTTAGAAGTTAGTCAGAAAAAAATGAGGGATCTTTTGAGAAACTCGATGCTAAAAGCTCTAAATCTCTAGATGAGACCTAGACTTTATGAAAAAACTCAACGCCTTTTCATCGTCTCTGGTAGTTAAGAAAACATCGTCCCATGGTCTATTCAGATTGGTCAATTCATTTTTACAAGCAGACTAAAATACTTCTAAAATTAAATTAGAAAGTATCTTTGAGACTTTCGAGGAAACACGCGCTCACAATTTTCCGAAACAATTCAAACAAGACGGGAAAAAAATAACCAACTCAACACGAAACAGATTAATATTGCGAAATTAACATTGGTTTGAGAAAATGGATTTTTTTGCTTCGATTTTAACGGAATAATTTATATATATTCAATACATATAGCGGCTAAAACTTGCGGGTGATACAAAAATCAACAAAACTAATATGAATCATATAATCAATAAAAGAAAAAAATACTGACGAAAAACTGCAGTAATATTCCTCTTTAGCTCAAAAAGAGAAATAGTTGTATTCCCACTGGCTCCAGGAGCTCTTTGGATTTATCTAGTGCCCGTTGTTTTGAAAATTTAAACACAATAATTATTAAAAAAGCATTTTTTTGACATACAAAAAAGTTTTTTAAAAAATTGATATTTTTGCAACCATTTAAACAATTGATTGTTTTCTTAGACTTGCAGCAATATCAAGGCTGATCTTCATCTCCCTACAGTGAAAAAATATTTTTAGATTTCAAGGTGACGCAGTCTTTGTTCAAAACTTTTCCATTGTTGTAGATTTTTTGTAAATTACTGACAAAAATTTCAAATCAGGGCTCAAATGTTGACAGGTAATATTTACAAAAAATTAGGCTCAAAAAACATATATTATGGTTTCAGAGTTAAACTGAAGCTTCTTTTTGACATATTTTGACATATTAAAGTTTTTGTAAAAATTTAAGGACTACTTATGTTTTGCTTTCATTTGTATTGTTTTTCTGTCCAATGACTTGGCGTCCCCAATCAAAGATACAACTGTTTGTAAAGGAGCTATAGGGAAACCAAGAGAATGCTTTCAGTTGTCAGCTAATGTTTTTTATGTCTCAGAAAATATTTGTTTTAAGGAAATTTCCTTGAATTTTCGATCTTTGTCAATATTTTATCTTATATCTTCGATATTCTGGCGTAGTCTACAGAAACAAGCGGAACACATTTTTGTTAAGTTGTAATTTATTGTCTGTAATGGTTTTAAAATTAACAAATATTTTCATGGTTTTGATACTAAAAGTTTCTATTTTTTGTTTTTTTGAGCTTAATTGCAAAATTAAAAGTTCAGTTTGCTTCCCTGTCAAATTACCGCTTTAATGACAGATCCAATCAGTTGAAAGCATAGCGACGAAAATGCACAGTGTTGACAAAAGTTGTATTTGAGTGTGTTATTTGTTTTAATAGAATAATTTACGCTTTTGAAAACAGTCCCGTAGCTAAATTCCTTGAAATGTTTTTTTGTTTGATTTCATCTTGTTGTTGTAGGACAGATAGCTGATAATGATGTTTCTCATTCGTTTCCCCAGGATTTATTTAGGGAACTATTTAAAGGTTTCAATTTATAGCCTTTTCTCAAAATTACTTTCAAAATAAATTAAAAAATTTTTTTTTCAACAGTCTTCCCTTTGTTCAAACTTTGGTCACCATGTAACTCACTAATATGAATTCTTAAACACTTTTGTTGATTCAAATGTTTTTTCCCTGTAAGTTTTGTGTTTTGACTGCTGGCCGTGACCTTTTACTTTCAAAAAAATTCAAGATTTTAAAACTGTTCAGTTTTTGGGTTTCCTATTTTCACTTTTCCACAGTCTTCTTATAAAGCAGACCCGTTGCTGAGCAGATGAGAAGCAAGTGATAATTTACAGTTCCTTCAGAGCATATTGTAAAAATTATTCCCGTGAACACTGTAGTGTCGTATAATTGTTTGTGAAGCTTTGGCCTATGCCTGTATTTGTTTTTTTTTAGTCTCGTGACTTAGTCTCGCTAATAATAGGCTCAATTGGCTTCCTTAAATGTTGCAGTTTAATTAATTTTTTTGTTGAAATCTTGCGTCTGTTTTCACATTTGAAAATTTTGTTTTCGAGAACATTTGGAATTTTGAGCTTCATCATTATGAAATTTTTTTTTCAGTCGATTTTTAGCTAAATAAATTAGGCTCAAGAAACATATATTATGATTTCAGAATTAAACCCTTTGTTTTGATCAGTTGTTTTCGTAAAATTTCAATGACTTCTTATGTTTTGCTTTCAGTTGTGTTACTTTTCGCAGAGAAATGACTTGGAGTCCCCAAACAAAGATACAATTGATTTTTTGGGAGGTATAGGGAACCTAGACAATGCTTTCAGTTGTTATCTGATGTCTCCTATCACTATTAAAATGTCTTTTTTTTAAAAAAATGTCGATCGTTGCAGCTATTTTTTTGTTTTTCTAAACTTTTGGTCTAGTTTAAAAAAGCGAGCAAAAACAAGTTTCCTTCGTTTTATATTTTAATATCTGTAATTGTTTTACATTTAACTAATGGCTTTTGTTTTTGGTACAAATAGTTCTCAGTTTTTTTTAATATAATTGCTTTTTTATAGATTCATTTCCTTTCCATGTCAAATTACCACCTTATTGACAGATCCAATAAAATGAAAGCATAGCGGAGTTTTTGCACAGCGCTGATAAAAGTCCTATTTGAATATATTAATTGATTTTGTTGAATATTTTATTTTTTTGGTTTGGGAAGCAATTCTCTAGCGATATTCAGAAAATTTGTTTTTTTTGCCTATGTCTTTCATTTTGTTTTTGTACAACAGATAGCTTATAATGATGTGTCTCATTTGATTCCGCAGGATTAAAAACGAACCTTTTTAAAGGTTTCAGTTTATAGCTATCTTTTTAATGATATTCAACTAAACTTGAAAATGATTTCTCAGCAGTCCTCATTTTGTTCTCTTTTTGTCAACATGTAACTCCATCTCACTACAATGAAGTCTTAAACAATTTCGTTGATTCAAATATTTTTCCCTGTAAGTTATGTGTTTTGACTGCTGGCTTTGATCTTTTATTTTCAAAAACAATTCGAGATTTTTTAACTATTCAGTTTTTTGGGTTCATTTTGTTTTCATTTTTCCACAGTCCTCTTATAAGGCAAACCCGTTCATGTTCAAATGAGAAGCAAGTGATAATTTACAGTTCCTTCAGAGGGTATTTTATAAATTTATTGCCTTGAACACTGTATTTTCGTAAAATGGTTTGTGAAGTTTTGGCTTATGCCTGTTTTTGTTGCTTTTTTAAGTCTCGTGACTTTGTCTTGTTAATAACAGGCCCAATTGAATTCCTGAAATTTTGCAATTTACCTAATCTTTTTTGTTGAAATCTTACGTCTGGTTTTACATTTGAAAACTTTGTTTTCGAAAACATTTGGAAAATTTTTGAGCTTCACCATTCCTAAATTTTTTTGTAGCTGAAATTTCTAGCTAAAAAAATTAGGCTCAAAAAACAATTTTTAAGGTTTCAGAGTTGAGCCCAAGCTTCATTTTGAACAGTTGTTTTCGTAAAATTTTAAGGGTTTCTCATGTTTTTTTTTCAATTGTGCTTGTTTTTGCAGTCCAATGACTTGGAGTCCCCAAAGAAAGATACAATTGAGTTTTTGGGAGGTATAGTGAACGCAGACAATGCTTTCAGTTGTTATCTAATTTCTCATAGCACTTTGAATATATTTGTTTTAAGAACACGTCCGTGAACTGTCAATTGTTGCCGCTATTTTTTCTTGTTTTTCCCAATTTCTTGTGTAGTCTAAAGAAAGCGAGCGAAAGCAAGTTTCCTTCGAGTTATAATTTAATGTCTGTAAGGATTTTAAATTTAACTAATGGTTTCTTGGTTTTGATACAACTAGTTTTCTGTTTCTCTATTTTTGAGCATAAATGCTTTTTTATAGATTCATTTTCTTTCCTTGTCAAATCACTACCTTATTGACAGATCCAGTCAAATGAAAGCATTTTTACAGCGCTGATAAAAGTCGTATTTGAATATATTAGTTGATTTTAATGAATACTTTTTGCTTTTGGTCTGGGACACGATTCTTGAGCGATATATAGAAGATTTGTTTTATTTTTTGCTTATGTTTGTCTTTCAATTTGTTTTTGTACAACAGATAGCTGATAGCAATATGTCTCATTTGCTTCCCCAGGACGTATAAAAGAACCTATCCAAAGGTTTCAATTTATAGCTATTTGTTTTAAAGACATTCAAATAAAATTTTTGAAAAACATTTTTTTCAGCGGTGCTCAATTTGCTGTTTTTTGGTCACTATATAACTCAACCTCACTAATATGGAGTCTTAAACACTTTTGTTGATTCAAAAATTTTTCCCTGTAAGTTAGGTGTTTTGATTGCTGGCTTTGACCTTTTATTTTCAAAAACATTTTGAGATTTTTTTAACTGTTCAGTTTTTGGGTTCATTTTGTTTTCATTTTTCCACAGTCCTCTTATAAGGCAAACCCGTTCATGTTCAAATGAGAAGCAAGTGATAATTTACAGTTCCTTCAGAGCGTATTTCATAATTTTATTGCCTTGAATACTGTATTGCCGTAAAATGGTTTGTGAAGTTTTGGCTTAGGCCTGTTTTTGTTGCTTTTTTTAGTCTCGTGGCTTTGTCTTGTTAATAACAGGCCCAATTGGATTCCTGAAATTTTGCAATTTACCTAATCTTTTTTGCTGAAATGTTACGTCTGGTTTTATATTTGAAAACTTTGTTTTCGAAAACATTGGGAAATTTTTGAGCATCATCGTTCCTAAATTTTTTTCAGTCAATTTCTAGCTAATAAAAATTAGGTTCAAAAATTAGGCTCATTTTTTATGGTTTCAGTGTTGACCCCAAGCTTCATTTTGAACAGTTGTTTTCGTAAAATTTTAAAGACTTCTCATGTTTTTTGTTCAATTTTGTTTGTTTTTGCAGTGCAATGACTTGGAGTCCCCAAAGAAAAATACAATTGAGTTTTTGGGAGGTATAGTGAACGTAGACAATGCTTTCAGTTGTTATCTATTTTCTCATAGCACTTTGAATATATTTGTTTTAAGAACATGTCAGTGAACTGTCGATAGTTGCCGCTATTTTTTCTTGTTTTTCCCAACTTCTGGTGTAGTCTAAAGAAAGCGAGAGAAACCAAGTTTCCTTCGAGTTATAATTTAATGTCTGTAATGAGTTTACATTTAACTTATGGATTCTTGGTTTTGATACAACTAATTTTCAGTTTCTCTATTTTTGAGCATAAATGCATTTTTTTATGGATTCATTTTCTTTCCCTGTCAAATCACCACCTTATTGACAGATCCAGTCAAATGAATGCATTTTTACAGCGCTGATAAAAGTCGTATTTGAATATATTAGTTGATATTGTTGAATACTTTTTGCTTTTGGTCTGGAACACAATTCTTGAGCGATATTTAGAAGATTTGTTTTATTTTTTGCTCATGTTTGTCTTTCAATTTGTTTTTGTACGACAGATAGCTCAAATAAAATTTTTGAAAACCATTTTTTCAGCGGACCTCATTTTGCTCTCTTTTGTTCACCATAGAACTCAACCTCACCAATATGAAGTCTTAAACACTTTTGTTGACTCAAATATTTTTCCCAGTATGTTATGTGTTTTTACTGCTGGCTTTGACCTTTTACTTTTAAAATGATTTCGAGATTTTTATTCTGTCAAGTTTTTGGATTTCTTGTTTTATTCATTTTTCCACAGTCCTCTTATAAGGCAGACCCGTTGATGTTCAAATTAGAAGCAAATGATAATTAACAGCTCCTTCAGAGCATGTTTTATAAATTTATTGCCTTGAACAATGTCGTGTCAAAAAATTGTTTGTTAAGTTTTGGCTTGTGCCTGTATCTGTTGCTATTTTTTAGTCTCGTGATTTAGTCTCGTTAATAACAGGCCCAATTGGATTCCCGAATTGTTGCAGTTTAATCATTTTTTTTTCTTGAAATCTTATGTCTATTTTCACATTTGAAAACTTTTGTTTTCGAAAACGTTTAGAATTTTGAGCTTCATAATTCCTAAATTTTTTGTTCAGTCAATTTATAGCCTTTTCTTTAAATTACTTTCAAAATAAATTTTAAAAAATTTTTTTTTTCAACAGTCTTCCCTTTGTTCAAACTTTGGTCACCATGTAACTCACTAATATGAATTTTTAAACACTTTTGTTGATTCAAATGTTTTTTCCCTGTAAATTTTGTGTTTTGAATGCTGGCCTTGACCTTTTACTTTCAAAAAAACTCAAGACTTTAAAACTGTTCAGTTTTTGGGTTTCCTATTTTCACTTTTCCACAGTCTTCTTATGAGGCAGACCCGTTGATGTTCAAATTAGAAGCAAATGATAATTAACAGCTCCTTCAGAGCATATTTTATAAATTTATTGCCTTGAACAATGTCGTGTCAAAAAATTGTTTGTTAAGTTTTGGCTTGTGCCTGTATCTGTTGCTATTTTTTAGTCGCGTGATTTAGTCTCGTTAATAACAGGCCCAATTGGATTCCCGAATTGTTGCAGTTTAATCATTTTTTTTTCTTGAAATCTTATGTCTATTTTCACATTTGAAAACTTTTGTTTTCGAAAACGTTTAGAATTTTGAGCTTCATAATTCCTAAATTTTTTGTTCAGTCAATTTATAGCCTTTTCTTTAAATTACTTTCAAAATAAATTTTAAAAAATTTTTTTTTTCAACAGTCTTCCCTTTGTTCAAACTTTGGTCACCATGTAACTCACTAATATGAAATTTTAAACACTTTTGTTGATTCAAATGTTTTTTCCCTGTAAATTTTGTGTTTTGAATGCTGGCCTTGACCTTTTACTTTCAAAAAAACTCAAGACTTTAAAACTGTTCAGTTTTTGGGTTTCCTATTTTCACTTTTCCACAGTCTTCTTATGAGGCTGACCCGTTGCTGCTCAGATGAGAAGCAAGTGATAATTAACAGTTCCTTCAGAGCATATTTTATAAATTTATTGCCTTGAACAATGTCGTGTCAAAAAATTGTTTGTTAAGTTTTGGCTTGTGCCTGTATCTGTTGCTACTTTTTAGTCTCGTGATTTAGTCTCGTTAATAACAGGCCCAATTGGATTCCCGAAATGTTGCAGTTTAATCAATTTTTTTTCTTGAAATCTTATGTCTATTTTCACATTTGAAAACTTTTGTTTTCGAAAACGTTTAGAATTTTGAGCTTCATAATTCCTGAATTTTTTGTTCAGTCAATTTATAGCTGAAAAATTAGGCTCATGAAACATTTTTTATGGATTCACAGTTAAGCAAGCGTCATTGTGATCAAATGTTTTCGTAAAAATTTAAGGACCTCTTATGTTTTGCATTCAATTGTGTTACTTTTTGCAGTCCAATGAATTGGAGTCCCCAAACAAAGATACAATTGATTCTTTTGAAGGTATAGGGAACCTAGACTATGCTTTTAGTTGTTATCTAATGTCTCCTATCAATTTGAATTTATTTGTTTTGAGAAAATGTCGGTGAACTGTCAATCGTTGCTGCTGTTTATCTCAATTTCTGGTGTAGTCTAAAAAAGGACCCGAAAACAAGTTTCCTTCGAGTTATAATTTACTCTCTGTATTGGTTTTATATTTAACTAACGGTTTCTTGGTTTTGATACAACTAGTTTTCAGTTTATTTTATTTTGCGCATAATTGTTTTTTCATAGGTTCATTATCTTTCCCTGTCAAATTACCACCTTAATGACAGATCCAATCAAATGAAAGCATAGTGGAGTATTCGTACAGCGCTGATAAAAGTCGTATTTGATAATATTAATTGATTTTGTTGAGTAGTCTATGCTTTTTTGATTTGGGACATAATTCAAATTTCTGGCAATATTCAGAAGATTAAATTTATTTTTGCCTATGTTTGTCTTTCGTATTGATCTTGTACGACAGATAGCTGATAATGATATGTCTCATTTGCTTTCCCAAGACATACAAATGAACCTATTTAAAAGTTGCAGTTTATAGCTATTTGTTTTTATGACAATCAAATTAAGTCTTAAAAAATGGTTTCTTCAGCATTCCTCAATTTGCTCTCTTTTGGTCTCCATGTAACACAATCTCTCCAATATGAAGTCTCAACTCCATTTATTGATTCAATTATTTTTTCCTTGGTCGTTATGTGTTTTGACGGGTGGCTTTGATCTTTTAATTTCACGAAAAATTTCGAGATTTTTAAATTGTTCAGTTTTTGGGTTCTGTTTTGTTTTCATTTTTAACCGGTTCTTTTTATAAGGAAGAGCCGTCGTTGGTGTTCAGTTTTATATTTTAGAGTTTTTGCAGAGAACAGTCTTTATAGTGCCTTGAACACTGTGGTGTCGAAAAATTGTTTGTGAAATTTTAGCTTCTGCCTGTATTTTTTGTTATTTTTTAAACTCGTTACTTTGTCTCAGTAAAAACAGGCCCAATCCGGTTCCTGAATTGTTGCAATTTAATTTATCGTTTTTGTTGAAATCTTATGTCACTTTTGAAAAGATTTGTTCTTGAAATCATTTGGAATTTTGAGCTTCCTCATTCTTACTAATTTTTCAGTCAATTTGTAGCTTAGTCTCTATAACGACAGGTCACCACCCGTTTCCAGTGGGCTATATTTTAATGTTTAAACCGGTTGTAATTTCAACCATTTGTTTCTCGGTTTTGTTACAACTGTTACTTCGAGATTTCATAATATTATTGAGATTTTTTTAAATTTGTACATTTTAAAGGAACTTTGTTTTCTTCTTAAATTGTAAAATTAATGGTAGGTCTCACTGGCTTTGAAGTATTGCGCAATTAAACAAATTTATCATTTAAACAATTAAACAGTTTATGCTTTAAACGGCTTCACTGTTATTTCCGCGCAAAGTTGAAATGAACTTTTTGACTTTGACATACACTGCATAGGTCTCAACTGCTTCGGATTGATATAGAAATGGAAATTTAAGTGGTTCCAGTTAATATCTATTGATAATAACCACTTTTAAAAAAATTTCTTTCAAAAGCAGAAATTTATTTTTTAACTTCGCATCTGTTTGCTCTTTTTTGGCGACCTGCCAACCAGTCGATTGAGGACAGGTCCAAATCTTTTGTAATGAAGAAATTTTTTTTGTTAAGGTTTTATTTGATACCGTTTTGTTATTGTATTTTTTTTCTAATATGGAGATCGGATTTTACATGTCATTATTTCCTTCCATTAGTGGTTCATTGAACGGTGTGTTTGTTTTTGAAACTTTTCTATCTCTTCACCATTTGGTAGCCAATTAAGTCAAGATTGTGGATGAAAGGGGTCGCAACATTTTGTGCGTAAGCGCATTACCGAGCCTCCTTGTCACTATTGATAGCGAATAGGTCTTGAATGTCCCAAGGCCCACATCAAATTAATTTAGATTTTGGTAGAAAAAGAGCTCTCCTTTGAACGGATCATGATGAAAGACCATCCAAACCCAGTATTTTTTTATCACGGTAGTGGAAAAGTCATTTGCATTTTAAAAATGACGCCTGTGCTTCGTGGCTCGACAGTCGTGAGCTAATTTGTGTAATTTGCACGCCAAGATTGAGAGGTCAGTCAGCTTCCTTCAAGAAGCTGCTACCTGAAAATTAAATATGCAGAAAAATGGCACAATTCACCAAAAAAGCAACGCTGTTCATGGAAAGAACTATCAGAAATAAGGTCAGTTTACAACAGGACACTGAGGCCTAACTTTGAACCACTGCAACTACGCAGAAACCGAAATTATTTTTATTTAAATACTTTCCCCTGAAAAACGTAACGTTTCCTTCTGTATTTTTTTTGTTATTCTCACATTTTTTATATCAGATGAATGTAGCGTAAAATATCGAGGAAACTAGAAAACACCATAAGTATCATTTATTAAAACAATTTTTATCCGCAATGTTTCGAAAAACAGGACAAAATTTGTAGAAGACTTTTTCTTTCATGTAGTGAGTACCTGCAGTTCTGAACCAAACTACAAGAGAAGTAGACGTTTAATATTTCCTTAAGGATTTCAAGAAACCTAATCAGACTCTATAGCTAAAAAAACAAATTGATTATTCTCGTAAGATAATCTGCTAAAAATAAACCTTCAACCAGTTTGGTTAATAACTAAAAGCTGACAGTTTATAATAGTTACGACTATTGACAATAACTTATTTGTTAGAAATGGGAGTTTTGAATATTTTGACTAATCAAATTAAATAATTTAAGAGTTCAAAAAATTTAACATTCTTGCGCTGCAAAACAGCTCTAACGCTGACCTCATATTTAATTGTTGCAACGATTTCTTTTTTGCTTTAAATTTTTTTCTAAGAAGTTTTTCAGAAAATTTGTGTTCATATCTTTCCGAAACATTTTTTTTCTTTTAAATATATCAGGTGAAGGGTGACTGTTAAATGAGCGTCAATAAAGAGGCGTCATTTCCCAAACAATGTTTCATTTGAAATTCGTTTCAAATTTAGCAACAAATAGCGTTTCAGAAAAACCTTGTCAAAAAACAAAAGTAGTCGGTGAAAATAGTCAGCAAAAAGCCACAACCGTTAACCATGGGCAATTAAATAAGTGTAGTAATGTGCAAGGTATATAAAAAGTTGAAGCTGTCTTTTTGTTAATTTCTCGTAGAAAGATATTTTGTGCCAAATCAAGTTATACAGTTTTTAGTTGTTGCACGAGTTGGTTTATGAACTCATTTAATACGTTGTTGAGAAGAGCATTATTAGTGATTATACATCCTTGATTGGCTTTTTTTGTGTTTAGCTAAGTCAAAGCTCTCGTTAATCCTTGGAGTTAATCAACTCAAAGAGGTTGTTCCATGTCAATTTTGGCGGAAAACGAAGGCCTTTACATTACAAAAATTTGGCCAAAATGTTTTTCCGTAGGTCTGGATCTCCCCAATGAATGTAAAACAGAAACAAAAATAGAAGGAACAGATTTCATCTTTTAAAAATAGCTGTCAAATTTTGAACAAACTGAAGCCTGAATAACTTTTTCTTTCTTCATATGGACATGAAATGAATTGAAAGTACAAGAGGTCAATAAAAACAGTTCTTGAAAACTTTCAGAAGTCATGACAAAACTCAGTGATTTTC
>NW_027453639.1:0-61576 GCF_964194025.1 Convolutriloba macropyga | reverse complement strand
ATTGAGAGTCAGTTCTTCTAATCCATAAACATATGAATTGACTGGTGTCTAACGTCTCTCTCAAGGTCTGTTGATCAATACACATTGTTGTTACAGAAAGTCATCGATTGGCCAACCGGTTCCTATCATTTTTCACCAACTGCTCCCATTGTCCTCCAACGTGATTTAAATCATCTGGCTTTAAATTCCACTTGATCTCCTGTTGAATTAGATGTTATTCAATGCCTTTTTTGTACCATTTCAACGTGTACTTTGCAAATTTGTGTTCAGAGCCAACGAAATGTATCCCAACCAATAACCTCGATTGTGATTATTTTCCACCTCCTGTTGCAAACAATTGGATGATCGTCTTGAGAGAACTAACTTTGTCCAACTTGGATTAAACTTCTATGTGCACCACCTCACCGTAAGACATGTAAACATACAACATTACTGCTTATCGCAGCTTCAACCAATATTTAGGGTGAAAGGTCCAGAGTAGTCCAGTGCAACAATTCAGCATGTTTTCGAAGCACCTGAAGGCTTTTCGAGAGAATCAGAAATAACCAGTGTTATCATTTTTGCTCCGCAGTTTCTTTTGTTAGTGCTTATTGTCATAGTTTTTCTTCAGTCTTTTTTATGCAATGAATCCTATCTTGATGTTTTTCAAAGATGCTTCATGTGAACACTTAACGGAAAGAACAATCGAATCGAGTCTAATGTGATAAAATTGTTCTCTGGAATATTGGATTTTCAGCTTTCTTGATTGTTCTCCTGAACACCTGAAGACTATTGTGTGAGAGTCAATTATGGCTTTAGCGGTGATGAGTTCTCGTGTTGGCTCAACTTTGATTTCCTTTGTTTTGCTGACCGTCTGCGTTTCATCGGAATGTGCTTTCGTAACTGCATCATTTTGGTTTATAGGGTTCTTCAAAACAAATCCGTGTTTAGAAAGAAGGGATTGCAACTGAAAGGTGACATTGGTTAAATCTTCTTATGCTTTTGCTGAATTATTGGTTTCTGCCCTATAGATTTTGATTCGTAGAGGTTTCAACGTAATTGGACAATATTCCAAGGTATTTTCAAGTGAGATCTTCATAATTTGGAGAAATGTTAGTACTTTTGATAAAAATTTTCACGCGTGAATCCTTTGTAGAACCATTGCTCCACATGCAAAAACTGAACCATGACTGAACTGTAGTTGTCTAGTACATTTAGCTCTAGTTTAGCTCCCCTTTGTGGTTGCATTTCCTTCTGTGACTGAATGAAGTTGCAAGCATAGGTCTTTTTGTCTTTTATGTCCAACCACGTTTCAGATTCTTATCTACTTTCACATCTTCTGTTAAAAAGTATTGACGTATTATTTTGTCTTCGTTTGCACTTCATGGGTCCACTGGCTACCCATCATATTTAAATTGAGACCATGAAGGAGCATATCGTGTTAAAATCTTTCAGTGCAGTGGGCCCCGCAGTTGGTAGTCATTTTGACTTAAGGTGTTGCCATCTTCAATCAAATTGAAATGTCTGTTTCGGAGCGTCCTCAACTGCTTTAAATTTTGTTTGATTAGGTTGTAGTCATAGTTGCTGTTTCTAAATAGGTCTGACAAAAATTTTCTCGTTTGAGTCCATCTCTGAGATTCCAATCATTTTGTTTGAGAGCAAACTTTTCCGTCTTTGGATCCGTTGTTCCATATATGCCAGTTAATTTAAGATGCATAAACTTGGTGGATTTTGCTGATAGTTTTTCTCGCCAACTTCAATAGATGAATGGAGTCGTTGATCTGCTATCCAGGATAACATATTTTGTAAGCCTTTCAGCGCAACGCTGTATTGAGAAGGGAACTATCTGAACGAAGCTTCTAGCTTGATTTTTCTTCGTTAAATGGGCGTATTTCACCGGATGCCGACAGATAATTAAATTATAAACTCACTCGAAGCATCATGAACAATCATTAGGACTCAGATTTGAAAACAAAAACAGTTTGTCGATGTTTATCACCACATCTTGTTTTCTGTTGTAACAAATATAATTAACTAAACCAACAAATATTATATCTAAAAAATTTTCATTTTGAAGTTTTTTCTTAAAACATTACCATTCCCCTCATCTACCATTGAGCACGTTTTACTTTGATGTCACTGGCATACGCCACAATCGATTAAATGTAATTTGCGATGTAGTACCGGTTTTGCATTGATCACATTCAACTTTTTTGAATATGGACTACGTCGCTTTTGTTTGAGTTAACCTGCATTTTGTCTGAGCAAACTTGCATTTTTTAACAGACTGGAGCTTGAAAAAAAATTAATATTATAATGAAGTACAGAGTACAGTGTTTCTGAACTGTGTATTGCTAATAAATTCCAACGCGTAGAGTTAGTCAATTGCTCTAACTCTGTTTTTTTTTCAAAATCGCTAAAGCTCGCCATTTTTGCTTACTAAGAACAGCATTTTTTCTAATACGTTTTGTTTTCGTTTTGGCTTCCCTATAACATAATATCCAATCAGAATCTAAATTTATCGCAGTTGTTGTGTATCAGCAATTTTTGTTCATTGGATCATTTTAGGGCTATTTTTTGCTTATTTTTCGTCTAGTGTCCAGGCAACAGTTTTTAATTTCTTCCTGACTTTGTTTGTTCATTCGGCAGACTTTTTTAGGACATAGATTATGATTGAAATTCTCTCAGTGCAATTTTTTTGAAGCTGGTTTCCAATATTTGATGTTTTTGACTTCCTTTTTTCCAATTTCTTTCTGAATGCAGCGTTTCGGTATCGCGTTCAATGATTTGGAAAGATTTCGAAAGGCGCCGTGATGACATGAGCACCAAAAATTAACCGTTAAACTGGTTATTTCTTAATTTTTTGTCATGCTTTGCCAAGCTTTAATCTCATTCGAATTTTTTTACGGCATAAAGTTACATAAATAAACTTTTTACGAAGTGAACATTTGTATACAAAATTTTACGAGGAATTTAGCTGTTGCCAATGTTATTGCAACTTTAAAGATGATTCAAGTAAACCGCCAAAATTGCAACAAAAACTTGACTCTTTTGTCCAACAACGTGAAACTTAGACGTGCTCATTTAACGAATGATTAGACTAGAGATATGTTTTAAAACATAATTTTGACGACCAACTGCCTTGATAAAAAAGATATATAACCTTCTGAATGTAACGTAATTTTTTTTTTAAAACAAAGAGGGGGCATGAGCACACCCAAGACTAATACCCAAGACAACGACAGAGGAAGAGTTTCTTGTTGCAGACGAGCCAACCAAAGACACAGAGTTTTTTTTCAAGGGTTTTCAGACGTCAACCGACCAAGAAGGCCTGACATTTTTTTCTGGTTACAGATGACACCAAGAGATGATCGCCCGAGGTTCCAGAGGTCACCTAAGAAGTCCTTTCCCCGGTTAGACGTATCCAAAAAAACGTGATTTTTTGCGACAAAAAACCTCAAACTCACAAAAATTGTCCCCAACGAGCTTTTGTTGATGGTTTATGGATGAAAAAGCCATGAGAAACTACGAGTCAGCAATTAACGAAAAAAACACAAATTGCACGAAAAAAAATGATATAGCGTTTTTTGCATCTAAAAAACTCAAAAACAATTTTCTCAATCTGTCGCAAACAATCTACATGAAAGTAAACTCTGAATAGAACACTTCAGTTTAACCTAAAGTCAACTTACATTGGCTGAACTCCTCATGTAAAAAAAAACGCAAAAGTGCTTTTTGAGCGTCAAAAATCAAAAAACGTTTTTCTAACGTTTTAATGGAGACTTTTTAATAAATTCAAAACACCCATTGATTAGCCCCCCTGGGTTTGTCAGAAAACACGCGTCACAGTTAGTTTATCGGCTATGCATTTTATAAAAGAGGCGACACAATTTTGACAAAAGTTGCTTCTTTGACTCAAAAGACTCAAAAAAAAGTTTTCCTAACGTTTTGAATAAAACATTTAATAGTTCCACTGAAACCCATTCATGAGCCCCTGTTGGTTTCGTTGGAAAACAAGCTTCAAATCAGTTGATTGAATATACAAGTTTGTAAAGAGGCAACTTGAAATTTGCAAATTTGCTTCTTTTATTTAAAAAATTCAAAAAACATATTTCTAACGTTTATTGGAAATTTTCAGTAGATAACAAGAAAGCGTTCAAAATGACCCTTCTGTTTATTTCGTCCCCTTGCAAACCTGCAAAGAAGCAACAGAAAAGTGGCCACATTGCTTCTCTGTTATATAAAATCAAAAAACGTTTTGTATAACGTTTTTTTAAAAAAAAATCAATCAATTTTCAAAAAGAGCTATTTGATAAACCTCCTCAGTTCAATACCAAACACGCTGGGAACCTATATAACCATTCTGCAATACTTAAAAGAACAGACATAAGATTCTTGAAAAGCTTCTGCCAAAAAAACCTACAAAAAGGTTTTTGTTTTCTTTGTTCTTAATTGTATACTAGTAGCCGCGAGCCTAGTTAATGGGGTAGTATGCATTCCTAAGAAAAGGCGACATTTACACTTATTTTGTTTTCATTTTTGCATACTACTAGCCGCGCTTCTGGTTAATTAAGTAGTATACACTGAAATGACCTTCTCAAGAGAAACAAAAAAGAGAAGATAAGATCTTTTTTTCTCAAAAAGAAGGAAATCAAAAGCTCTCGAATAATTCCCCACTCAAATTCGCTCACGCATACAGTCCCTTTAAGTTGGAAAACTCAAACGTCCCTTCTTTTTTGTCCGCGGTCTCAGAAGTTGCCGAAAGAAGCCCCTTTTTCCCCTTTGGTCTCAGTTGTCACCAACTGAAGAGGAGTGTGTTTCCTTTGAGTCGGAGTAGTCACCAAAGTAAAGATGAGCAATTCGTAGGTGGCAGAAATGAATACAAGCAGTTTAATGCTAGCAGTTGTCTTTAACTTCATAAGAATCGCAAAACAGAATTTCTTGGAAAAAAGCTTCAAAGTAGATCCAGCATTTAAGCAACCAGTTTTCTCTGCTTGTCTGTAGCTCACGTTGCCTCGTCGCACCGCGTTTTAAATTCTAAAAAAAATTAACTTTTTTTGCAGAAGTATCAATATAGATTTAGTTTGTTTGGTTTTTGGTTTTATTTGTTCCTAAAACTCTACACGCAGCAAAAAAAATTTTCTGGTGCCTTGATTGTGATTAAAGGAGAACTAAAACTTACAGGAAAATCGTTGCAAAGTCATATATGTAAAAAAAATTGAAAGCAATTATTTGGTCCTGTTCAACAAATCAACGGTACACACGCGCGAACGCTTAGTTTTCCTTTTTTAAGCAAATTTCTAGCTAGAATTAGCACCAAAAAAAAACACATTTAGGACTCTTGTTTTTGTGAAAAGTTGCTTTGCTACTTTTGAACGAAAAAAGCTAGGCTGATAAAGCTGAAAAAAGCTAGCCTACATAAACATAAAAGACTTTTAATTTACCAAAAAAAGTCGTCGCTCCGTGAATTTTGAGCCGTTCTTTACCTTTACTTTACATACGACAGAACCATTACAAGTTGACTACAGCCGGTTCATCAAGATGACAAAAGAAAACAACCAGAAGTCCAAATAACTGAGCTCAACATGAAAAATCATCTTGATCTCTTACAGACATCCGTTGGGGAGAGAAAAAGCTTCCGCACTCTTTCTTTGTTGATCAACAAAATCAAGGAGAGCACTGAAGAGCTGAAGACAAACCTTGACCGCATCGTGATGGAAAAAGTAAGCTCTAGTAGCATAAACTCAGTCATGAAACGTCAATCGAACTTGATCTCTCCTCTAGAAAAGTTGGAACCCCAGAAGTTAACAGTCTCGACGTTGATGATCAATTGAGTCAATCATCAACTCGAGTAGGCGATGACATCAACTGCGTCTCACATCCCTCAAGAAGAAAACTCGAGTTGCATCAATTGACACCGGTTTTTCAAAACTCAGAGCTAAACAACATGTCAGTAAAGAACCCTGCCAGCGATGTCTCCCCTCCAGTGCACCCAAGACCGGCGAAACCATCGTTTTTCCTTCCGCAAGGAGAAAATAAACCCAACCTCCCCTCAAGATTCCTTCAGAGCAACAGACAATTTGCGCAGAATACTAGAGAATTGACTGAAGAATCAGTAAAAAAAATTACGACTGTTGAACAGATAAAACAAAAAACGTCGTTGTTAGCAGCCCCAACCCCAGCATCAACCCCTTTAACCAGTTTGCTTCACTTCAACAACCCTCCATTACAGTGAATCAAACTGCAGTTATATTTCCTGTTGAATCTATTGATAACCAGCCGGAATTAATTTATTCATCAGTTGGAGAATTGAACCAGTTCTCTTGTTCAAAGTTGATCACATTGCCCGATATCTCAATGAATCAGCCAGCAAGTGCCACTGTTAGACCAAACGAAAAGTCTTCTTTTCTCTTAAATAACAAAAGAGAAGATCAAAGCATACAACGACTTGCATTAGATTTACAAAACTCACTTCAACATAACTGCTCAGTTAACAAAACTAATACATACCAAACATCAAGTTCATGCAATTTAAATGAGCAAACGCTTCAGCGTCAATTTCATTCAGAAAAAGGAACAAATAGAGTGACAAATGAGACCACGCCAAATCCATATTGTTACAAAGACAGTTGTAACAATCCCCTACATTTTGACAACAATTAAAGTGCAACTGCTCAAACAGTTTCAAACACTCAATTTTCAGCTGTGCCAATAAGTGAAAACCTGAACAGCGGAAAATTGGCGTCAGCAATGTCGCTACCAACAGTAGCGCAAACAAACGTTTCCCAGCGATCTCAGAACCAACATTACCCAACTTGAATTCATTTTAGCAATGGAAATCGAACGGAAGAACCAAACGATGGAATTGTCCCCCCCCCCCAATACAACACTCAACAACCAATGGACCAACCTTGTTTGCTGTACATCATCTCAGCTACCTAATTTTCCGCTTACTCCGGAAAATCCATTTACAAACTACCAAACATCCATTCATCCCCCATTACTCAACATATTAGCCAACCAAACGTTTCGGGAAATTCGAAACAAATTCCAAGTTGGTCTTTTCCTGGAAAGCAATTGTTTCAGCCACGAACTGAAATACAAACAGAAACAGTCCCCTTTGCAAACAAATTTAATTTCCACCAATAACAAACCAAATTTCAATGGTAACCCACTGAAATACCATGAGTGAATAAAAAATTTTTCAACCTAGTTCACAATAATACTAGCCTCACGGATACACACCGAATAACAAACTTACAGAATTCGGTCATAGGAAAAGCCAAAGAAACAGTTCAAGCCTACTCGTGTGACCCAGCTTACTACGCGATTGCTTTGAAAGAACTTATGTATCACTTTGGAGATCCCAGCATTGTTGTGAACGCTTTCATCAATCAACTGGAGGCCTGGCGTCCAAACAATGACTACAACAAACCGAATTTTGTATCTTGTGCTTCTTTTCTCAAACGCTTAGTGCAAGCTTTTGAATATTTAAGCTTCAAAGCTGCCTTGGAAGTTCAACATTGATGAAAAAGGCAAAAGAAAAACTCCACATAATATTCTGATAAAAAGGACAGAGTATACAAAAACTTCAATTGGTAATCAACGAACAGTCTCTGTTTTTCAGAAATGGTTTTGTTGTACAGGCCCAAGTATACGACAAAATCAACAGAGAAAATGTTAATAAGCCTTTTAATAAACGGAATAGTTTCGGTCAAAACAATAATAAGATTAGCCGAATTAACAACAACAATGATAGTAGGAACAGCAAGGCTACGAATCAGTTTTCTAATAATTCACAAAACAATTGGAAACAGAAATCATTGCACTCAAGTCGCCCTGCAAACCAGCCTGCTCAACCACCCTTTATTCCGCGTAAAGATGCTGATCAGTCAAACAAGTTTTGCAAGAAAAGCAAAGGAAGTCGCATACTCGCAACATGCCCTAAATACCAGAAATGTGCACCAGACCAAAAGTATGACATTGTGAGCAAGAAGAATCTCTGCTCGAATTGTTTATGCAACAAACATTTTAAGCAGTCTTGCGCGTCCACAAAACGAAGCCAAACATGTAAAAGATGTCACCACACAACTTTGCATGAGCCTTCGAAACAAGTTACGCGGCCCACACTGCTTTCTCAACAAGCAATCCCAATCAGCCGACACAAAATCTAGCAAGCCCACAATCACAGTCATCCTTTCAACAACAAAATCAAGACAAAAGTACTGACACTGTCAGCAGTAGAAAGAGCCAGCACAAAAGATATGGTCAATCGTTTTCTAGTAAACAACAATCACAACAACAAATTATTCAACGCGCCCATTTGAATGTTTTGAATCCGACACAAAACTTCAGTATCAACCCAAATACAATTCCTCTTCCTGAATGGTATGAACAACTACAAATACTGCCAGTTTCATTTGTGAACGGAAGTAAAGTGTTTGATACCTACTCCTTGATCGACCCCGGAAGCCAGTTCACTTTCCTGCTGGATAAAGTTACTAGCTTTTTTGAGCTTCCCTGCGAACCACAAGCATCAACAACTCTGCAGTACCTAAACACCGAACATGAAATGCCACTGTCCAAAATAAGTGAAACAGTGACAGTAACTCTTTTTGACAAAATCAATCAGCAATTCAGCATTGCCAGAGCCTATAGCCCGCCATGTCTCAATGTATCACCCGCTAACGTTCTTGAACTCAATCAATTATGCAACACCTTCAATGAACTTAGTCACATTTGTTTCCCTGACATAGCCAACGATGCAATAGGCGTCCTTCTTGGTGTCAATACCTTTGCCTTCACATATCTAGTCGATGTAATCCGAGATAGCAAAAAGCGTCCATTCGGCGTCAAAACAAAGCTTGGTTGGACTCTCGCTGGAGAGTACGAGCTATCTCATAAAACAATGAACGCAAACAAGTCCCCGCGCCAACCATTCATTTACCATGTCTGCCGGAAAGGCATTGAAGAAAAACCGTTGGACGAATTGTTTCAAAGATTCTGGAAAATAGAAGTTGAAGGTACATTACCCGAACAGAATGAAGACAACTCACTAGGCCAATTAGCAGTGCAAACAATGGAAAACTCAATCTGTCACAACGGTGAAAGCTATCAGATTGGCTCTCCTTGGAGACCCGTAAAGAAACTCCAGAATAACTATTTCTCAGCAGTCAGTCAACTAAAAAGTCTACAAAAACGACCACAAAACGATCCCGGTCTCAATCAGAAGTACAACCAGACACTCTAAACAGACTTGGATAAAAATTTTGTCAAACCAGTCTAAATGCAAGCACCACCTCCAGAGTCAATATGGTACTTACCTCATCATCCAGTCACTAATCCAAATAAACCCGGAAAGGTGAGAAGAGTTGCCAACGCAGCATCAAAGTTCCGCGGTGAATCACTGAACTCAAATCCTCTAACTGGTCCTGATTTGCTAAATAACTTAATTGGAGTTCTGTTGATATTCAGAGAACACCCGGTTGCTGTTTTGTCAGACATCGAAGGAATGTTTATGCAAATTGCCGTGAGACAAGAAGATCAGTCTGCTCTTCGCTTCCTTTGGAAGATAGGCAACTCCAATCGACAATTCCAATTCATTAGATTATTTTTCGGCGTAACATGCTCACCATTTTGCGCAATTTATGTGCTCAATAAATGAGCAGAAGACAACAAAAGTAAATTTCCAGCCGCCTTGAACTTAATTAAACACCACTTTTATATGGATGACTACATCCAGTCCCTGCCAACAATTTCAGAAGCAAAAGAAGTCATATCACAGACAAAAAGATGCCTGAAAAATGGTGGATTCAGGTTGCCAACATTTGTTTCAAACGAACCAGATGTACTGAAATCTCTTCCGACGACAAAGACGAAACAAAAGAGATCATTGGAGCCCTTGGTCAAAAATAGAACATAACAATTGACGATTTTGTCATGTTTCCCCTACAAGAATTTCCTAAAGATGCAACATTGTACACACAAAGAAAAATATTCAGTTCGTTATCTTCAATCTTCGATCCCTTCGAACTGCTGTCTCCTCTGACAACTAGAATAAAAATGGTTTTGTAGCAGATTTGGAAACTTGGAATAAAATGGGATCATTTGACACCACAAGAACTACACAATAGCCTCCAGAAAGTCCTAAACAGCTACTTTGCCATGCCCGAAATCCGAATACCAAGAACTGTTCACCATTTCAGTAAAACCTCAAGCAGCCAACTTCATATATTTGTGGATGCCTCAATGGCAGCTATGGCAAACGCTGCTTCCCTCCGCACAACTAATAGTCAAGCCACTCCGCCATAAGCGTGTTTTCTCATGGGAAAGTGCAAAGTCGCTCCCATTAAGCAAATGAGCGTGCCAAAAATGGAACTAGAAAGCGCTGTTATAGGAGTGCGCCTTCTAAAACTGATCCAAAGAGAAATGACAATGACAATTGACCAAAATTTTCTCTGGTCCGACAGTCAAGTAGTTTTGGACTGGATAGCCTCAAATAAGAAGCAAAACGTTTTCGTTTCAAACAGATTGCAAAAAATTCATAAAAGTTCTTTACCCCAGCAATGGCATCACATCTCAACTTATCTCAATCCCGCCGATCACGAAACTCGCAGTCTTGAGACAAACAAATTTCAGCAGAAATGGTTAGATCCACCCCAATTTATTTGCGAAAACAAGTCGACCTGGAATTAGATAAACAAACCACGCGCAAAATGTGCGGCAGTCACGAGAAGTCCCAAAACAATTAAACCTATAGTCGATCCGAGTAAATTTTCAACATGGATCATACTTCTTCTGACAGTTGCAACAGTTTTCAACCTAATTCATCGTGCGAAAAAATGAGAACAAACAATCACCAATACACAACTGAAGACATTCAATTATCAGGAAACTATCTCCTGAAATTATCTCAGGACAGTTTTTTCCATTCGACCGTTAATTCCTTACAACGTGGAATGAAACTAGATTCCAAGTGCAAAATTTGACGACTAAATCCGCGGTTGGATGACAACGGATTACTCAGATCTTGTGGTTGATTGCAGTGTGCACCAACGCAACTGGATTTGGAAAAACATCCATTAATTTTGCACGCCATGGACAAACTTGTTCGTTTGTACTTGGAAAATTCCCATCAAATATGTATTCACCAGTCCACATAACCAACAAAAGCATTCCTTCAACCACGTTACCATGTGATTGGCCTTCGGAAAGCGTTAGCAAGCGTACGATTTCATTGTTTCTTATGTCGACGCTTTGACACGAAAAACATTCAACCAATTAGGGCACCATTACCTAGTTTTCGTTTTCCAACATAGGAAACACAATTCCCTTTTGCTAATTCTGGTGTAGATTTCTTTGGACCCTTCTACATCGAAGATTCCAAAGGAATTATAGAAAAACATCATTGTCTGATATTTACATGCATGGTGAAGCGTGCAGTTCACATAGAAACGTGTCCAGACCTAAACACAGGTACGTTTCTCAATGCCTTCAAACGATTTTGCAGTCGTCGATGCCCGCCCCAAGTTGGCGCTTCTGAAGAACTGAAAAAACCTGTTAAAGCCTTGGACAATGACAGAATCTACAAAGCTTTAGCAGTAGCCAATACAACGTGGAAATTCAATCTCCCATACGGCCCTCATTTTGGCGGTGTCTGGGAGCGTTTGATCCAGAGCGCCAAAAGAACGCTCCTACTCATTCTAGGATCCAGAAGACTCTCTTTTGACACTTATCTAACAATCATGGTGGAAATAGAATCAATCCTCAACTCCAAACCACTGACTAACAATGCTGAGTAGCCTGACAACGAGGAACTTTTGACTCCAAACAATTTTCTTATCCAGCGTCCCTTCAATAGCTTGCCACCAGGACCAGCGACCTGCAAGCATGAAATCATGGAAGAACAAGCAGAAGCTGATGAACCAGATATGGCGACGCTTGGTGAAAGATTATCTGCCAACTCTTAGCCGACGGTCAAAATGGTCAAAGAGCAACGATCGACCGCTCAAAGTGGACGACATTGTTTGGGTGCTGAAAGACCAAATGCCAAGAGGCATTTGGCCACTGGGAAGAGTCATGGAGACAACACCTGGACGAGATGGAGAAACAAGAGTCGTAAAGGTAAAAACGGCTTACGGCACGTACGTTCGCCCCGTCTCTGGTCTCGCACGCGTTTTTTCACCGTAGTATTTTTTTTTTATTTTCTACGCTCCAGTTTTAGGCAACGTGAGTTACCCCCTTCGCACAAATTGATGTACTGATGATATTGACAACATTTCAGCCTACAGTTTTAGAGCCAATTTCAAAGAAGATGACAAAAGACTTCAATTGATGCCTCCAAAACCCTTGATGCCGCCTTTGTGCCCTTGCAGCATGTTGCCAATATTATTGCAACTTTCAAGATGATTCAAATAAACCGCCAAAATTGCAACAAAAACTTGACTCTTTTGTCCAACAACGTGAAACTTAGACGTGCTCTTTTAACGAATGATTAGACTAGAGATATGTTTTAGAACATTAGCAACAATAAGACTAAAGTTTTCAACAAAAAAATAGTAAATTTTATAAATGTCATTATTCTTTTCAAACGTACAAACTGTGTCTTCTTTTAGGATTTAAGATATAGAAACTTACAAAACAACATTGCACGTTCTAATAATAGCACAGGAGAATAGGCTGAGATATTTTTCAACTATTGGGGGTTCATCTTTTAATAAAAAGTAAATCTCTGATTGTTTTTGCGGACTGGCTGCTTTTTTATGACAAAAATCAAGTAGAGCAGAAATGTAGAACTGAGGAAGTCCCCAGCATAAAGATGTTAATTCTGCATAATGTACAGTGTGAAGTTGACCATTCTGCGGAAAGTTATCAAGTGTGTGCGTACATTGTACAATGTACAACGTTCTTTTTAAGTAGACTTTGTTGGTTTTTCCGTGAGTCCCAAGCATTATTTGCAACTTCTCTTCCGATCCAATTGTCAACTGAATATGAGAAGAGACAATAGTATTAGCGGCCTGAAAAGAAATTGAAAGTGTTAACTATCCGGCTTTAACACTACAGCACGCTAGCAGCTAAATGAGAAACCAAGGTCCAGTGCGCTACTTTAGCCCGCTGTGATCAAAATATCAGAAATCGGCCATTGTCCAAAAAAATGGCTTAAATGAACAATCAAGAGAACGCTTTGTGAAAAAGTGACCCAATTACAGTTGATGAGCAAGCATTAAGGGCCACAGAAGATTTATATTTTTAAAACTGGGAGAGGCTAGCAAGGTTTCTACCAGGTTAAAAATTGGTCTCTCGACAAAAACTTGATATTCCTAATTTTATATCAGCCAGCAGACGATTAAAGTTGTCTCATTGTCAATTGCCAGTTTTTTTCGGCCATTTCTGACGTTTTTTTTTTGCTATTTTTGACGTTTTTTCGGCTATTTTAGGCGTTTTGGGGACCTCTTTTGGACGTTTTTTCGGCCATTTCTGACGTTTTTTCGGCTATTTTTGACGTTTGTTTTTCGGCTATTTTGGACGTTTTTGGGACCTCTTTTGGACGTTTTTTAGACGTGCCAAGGCTTGGCCAAGACTTGCATTTAGACTTGCACGTCTAGGCCAAGACTTGCATTTAGACTTGCACGTCTAGGCCAAGACTTGCATTTATACTGGCAAGTGTAAAAAGTGACATGATCATAGCTCTGAATCAGTACTGATATAAGAATTGCAATTTGACATGCCCAGTACTGATATTGACTTGCCGTTCAGTCCGGGTACTGATAATAGGTATTTTATAACGAATAAGATGATTTTCCGCTATGTGCTCTTATAAGGAATTATTTGTCTCATTTAGTTTTCTTGCTTCACTTAATCACAAAGAGTTCTAGCTTAGTTGCAGGCGTTCTTCTACCGCTAAACACTATATTCAAATCTACATTCACAGATTTTGAAGAGCGCAGTAAAAGATCATTTTGAACTCTCTGATAAATTATTGGCAGCATAGCAAGAATCTGCATAGCATTTATACTTGGTTTTGCTGTTGCACTGAGAATGAACGAACAGCACTGGACACTCCAATAGGATAATTTGGCATTCCAGAATCTAGCAATGAAGAGGACTGGCATTTTTAAACTTGCATGTACGTGCTTCTTACCATATGTCTTTGATCTAATATCTAAGATACGATACGATACATCTATCTCAGTATTGTCGTGGATTAAGAAATTTCTATGGAACCTAAACCTGCGTGTAGAGTTCCTTTCATTTTTTTGTTCATATACCTTGGAAATGACCGAAAAGTGTTACTGAGTTTCTTGCTGATTAAATGACCAATATGTGTTAAAATGAGTACGCAAACCAGAAAGCCATAGTTATTTGGCTACAACTACTGGAAAGTGAACAAATATCAGTATTTCAAAAATAAAGACCAATTTCAAGTTAATATATACTTGTTACTATGTAGCTGGCTGCTAGTTCAAAAGGCGAGAATCTCGAAGTAAATTAGTTCTCAAAACTCAAACCTGCTCATTTTGGTTTAGCTAAAAAGGAGAAGTCAGAGTTATAAGCAGAATTTTTCTTGCTATTCAACCCTTTTTTGTTCTCCCTAAACATGCTCTACTCGTGTCTGATAATGAATTGAAAAAATAATGTCAGAAGAATGCGTCAATTACTAAACCTATTTTCATATCCGTTCCATTTTTTCTACCCCACCCTCAAATGAGCTGATAGAACCTTTTCACCTTTGTTAAATATTTTTTGCGTTTGTGTTGCATCAACTTGAAGACAGCAATGTAACAGCTATAATACTAGTTTAGCAACGAGAGTTTCATGATGAATGTGAGTGTTTGTGATTGTTAACATTGACATTATGTGTTTGTCTTCAAGTTAGACGGGCATGATTCTTCATTGACCAAGACAAACCATGCTACCATCACGCTCCTCGCATTCCAGGTCGTCGCCAGTATCTGTACAGCAGGCTTCTGCTGCACATGATTCCCCTGATCCGGCACACGCCTGTCACAAAACAAATTCAAGTTTCCCACTAGTACTCACAATTTAAAAAACGCTAGAAATTATTCTTATGTCCATTCTCCAATATTCGGCTATCTATAACTCATGTTTTGATCACCCTGGTAACGATTCGATGCTGATTTTTGAAATATCTTGCAAAATTCGAGTATGACGCATCGTATGTCAAGAATCTTGTAATAATAACAACTGTTGCACAATCTAACGCATCACTTCTCGACTAAGGCAATTATGATTGATTCATAACTGATTATAACTATATGCTGAGCAGAAAAATCTAATGTTAATAAAAAATTGCAAAAATATTTTATCCTAAGTCAAGATAACCAAAGTGCCAAAATTCAAAACCTTCTCACATGCCTAATTCGCGAAAAAAAGCTGACGGGAAAAACCGCAACCATGCAAAACATGAATGTAATTGGTTATGACCATATGCAAAATCTCGATCTAAGGTTGAGCAATTTTTATAATTATTTTTATTACCCGCAAGAGACTTTCAAAAATCTTTTAAGATATCCATTAGTTATTGATATGCGATTGCAACGCAAAATGCAATGTATGGATTATGATGTGACTCTCGCCAAGCCAATGAGAAAATCTGGTCCTTGGTCGAGAACCATTGAAATTTAAGCCAGAAATTCCAAATGGCTATAGCGACTATGCTAAAGGCACTGGGAAATTCTAGCTTAAATTTCGATGGTTCTCGGCCAAAGATCAGACTTAAAAAGACGTGAACTTGCTTAAAACAAGATATTGCAAATTTGAAAGCTGGCACTCTATACAAGGAGATCTGGCATTTTTAGACTTTTGCGTTCGTGTTTGAAGAAAGATATAACTAACCGATACACCGTAGGGCATCATTACTGCGACCAGGAGGAAGGCGAATAGAGCGAGATAGAGAAGTTTCATTGCTGCAGAGATTTGTCGCTGAGAAAACGATCTACTAATTATCAATTTGCAATTGTGGGATACTGAAAATGATGTCTGTAACTTTGCTTATAAAGTCACCGCAGATGGAATTGGGTTGCTTGACCTTTTTTTTACATCTACAGAAAGAAGATCGCGTCAGTTGTATTACTAAGATTTGTTCTCCTTATTTTTCATCTGTTACAAATTAGGTGTCTGGTGACAAATGCGATGCCTCAACGCATAGTTGATGGTGAACGCAAAGTAAGCCGACGTAAAAGTAAGACGACGTTAAAGCGATCCGAAAGTTACCCGGACTCTAGTCTCATAGCATATGAGTACTGAAACATTCTATTCCAATAGTATATCGCGGGTTCAGTACTGTATCAGTGTATCCTAAAAGCATCTTCCCACCTAATTATGTATCAGAGATATTATTTCTGAAAATAGACCGAGCATCTCTGGTTTTTGTCATCAATGTTCATAGTAGTTCTAAAAAATTAAAATTTCAAAAAAAAATACAAAACTTCAAAAAATTTTGGACGATGCATTTTTTGTATTCAAAGCTTGCAAATAACGTTTTATCATTTAAAAAAGTACCAGCCAGCCAATACCAGCAGATAAACGCCGACAGTGATGTAATATTTCAGAAATATTTCAGAAACAAGTTGGGAGAAGTCCTATTGGACCACTGTACAGGGCCATATACGTCCCAATGGCTGTGCGATGAACTTGCCCACGAGCCCGCCAGGAAGTTCTTATAATAAGGCTATCTCAAAATTTTGTAGCTTATTTGCACTCTTTTTCGGCTTAACTGCCTATCGGCTTGCTTTTTTGGCCGCCAACGCAGTGCGCGTTTCGTATTTTGTAAAAATTTGGTTTGCCATACCGAAATGTGGGTAAGACACTCACTTAGGGAAGACAACACGGCGCTAAGCGTACATCGTTTCAATTGTGTTTCTATGTCTGTTCTTCTTTTTCTCCCTAATTGTTACAGATGATAGTTTAAACTGCCATGCTATGAGCTAGACAATTAAAACTCTAACACAATTAATTAGACAATTCGGAACTTGTCCTAATTTTCACAAAATGTTTCTCCCCAAAGTCTCAGCTGAATTTTCCAATACGCATGAAGTTCATTTCTAAGTTCATTTCTAAGTCTTTCGACTAAACTTCTGGGTCATTTCAGGAGTAATTTCACAAAATTGGCAATTCTTGCTTCACAATTAAAATTAAATAAAATCAATCATAATTTTTCATCAGTTATATTATAATATTGTAATCTGCATCTCCTGAAAAATGTGGAAAAAGAATTTATCAACATATTAAATATATATATATATATATATATATATATATATATATATATATATATAAACTCTGTATATTTTCACACGGTGCGCCAAAAAAACTGTTCTATCATGTTGTCAGACCTTGCATACTTTTTGGTCTAAATTTTCACGAAATGTAATCATTATAATGCCATTGTTTCAAAATTGCCGATAAGTTATCAATTACTTTTAGATCTAGACAATAAACAAGGAGGCTCGGTAATGTGCGTTCGCACATTAAGTTCCAACCCCGCTCATCTACTTTTTTCACTTAATTGTCTACCAATTGAGGAAAAGATAAAAAAATTAACATATCAACATATCGTTCAACAAACTACTAAAATAATACAACAACTTAATCTAGAGGGCCTATGAGAACTGTGGCTACCATAATATGACTACCAGAAAATACGGCAATAGAAATCAAATAGCTACAAATATTAATTACGACCAAAACTCCTTGTCCATTTTTTAAAAACCACTAATAACCAAACCAAAATGGCATCAGATAAAAATTATACTAAGAAGATTAACCGATACTTTTTGGAACAAAAAATGGGACTTTTACTCAATGCGATTGGGCCAAAATTGGCTAGAAATGAAAAAAGGTGGCAAAAGTTTATTAAAACCCTGTTTTTTTTTTAAAAAAAAAAGAATTAGTTTCGAACTGATTAGAAAAATTACACATCAAATGGAATCCTTGAAAGAGTCTTCTATACCTCAAAAGAGAGCGAGTGAGGCCATTCATTAGGCAGGATATGTCATACGACTACAAAAAAGCGACAAATACAGGCAAAAACGACAAATTTGCACAAAAAAATATGCACGAAAACGATGCCCCCCAATCAAATAAACATTAAGCTTATCACTGCTGAAAACAATGAAAATTTTCGTTTGCATTTTTTGCGGATGACAACATTTGTGAGTCAAATGACGCCCGTAATTGTGATACTGTAAAAAAAACAAAAACCTACAAAATATGGGCAAATTTGCAAAAATCAAGAAAATTGGTTTTATGAAAACTGGTTGTACCAAGAAGAAAAACCAATTGAGGGAATTAAACCGTTATGAAGAACAAATAATATTTCAAAAGATATATGATGTGAATTGTATATAGAGATGCTTAGCTACAGTTTAACAGAAATAAATTTGGCAGAACTCTAAGATCTATCTCTTTTTTATTAAAAACATATATTTTCAAAACTCATAGCCAACGAAAGCTTTCGACTAAAAGAGTAGAAAATTTATTTTGCAACTATTTGGAAAACTGTTTCTTTCGAAACTAAATCATAAGACTATAAAATGACATTGAATACAAGCTGAACTTATAAGTTTCACAAACAATTTTACCAAACCACAGTTTTGAGGCCATTAAATTTAACCGCGATTAACCATAAGATATTAACCGTGAAAATAAAACATCTCCATTTGCATTCCTTGTGATCATCACAACATCTTTTTGTAAAACGGCTATCACAAAATGACAACAAAAAAAACCACAAAAACTTAAAAGTATCTAAACTTCACAAAATTCTTCTGAAACAAATTGTCTAAGCCTTGAAGACATCAATTAAAATGTATAAACCACAGAAAAATTCTCGTTTGATTCAACAGAACATTTAAAAGAACTCTAAATAATGAGGCTAATTTACGAAAATGATACAACATTGTAAAATACGAAAAAAAAAACGCAAACCAGAACAAAAAGGGATAGGGTGAAGAATACTATTACCCTTTTTGTAGAATTTTTTTCGAAACTCAGAACAACCATTAGTTATTTATCGATACCATTCATTTAAGTCAACTTGTTTACCTAGAGTTGGTCACTGAGACCTTTAATTACAGAATAATTGGCATATGAAAACAAAAACTAACAAATAAAGGGCAAAAGTAATAAACTACCAATTTCTGCAAGAGAACGGTGATGCAGGCCTTCAAACAATATGTTATGAAAACAAAAATTGTGTTCATTTTCAAATTTTGTAAAGCTTTTTTCAGTTAGATTGTTCAATTATGTGACAATTTACAAAACAAACAAAAACAACAGCAAAATTGGGCAATTATGCACAAAAATCAGTAAGTTTTCTATGAAAACTCGTAGTAACAAAAGCAAGAAAACCTTCCGTAAAATCAGTTGGCCAAAAAATTAGTTATTATTCTATAATGAGGAAGGGTTGACCTGTACATACTGAGATTAGGCAAAATGTTGACTAAAATAATATAAAAAAATGACAAGTTCAAAAAATTACAGAAATTTCCTTAAAACAAATACATTCAATAACATAAGACACATTAGGTAACAACCGAATGAATAGAAAAGGTTGACTTGCACCTCCTGAGGAAGAAATGTAGATCTTTGAGTGGTTAAACTTAAATATCAGACTGCCAAAGGAGTAACAATTGAAGGCAAAAGAAAAGATTTCAGTTAAACTTTACTAAAACTCTACTTCAAAGCCGTAAAAACCTTTTAGTTCTCTGAGAACGAGCTGTAGCTACTTTTGAGCTCAAATTTACGTAAAATGGAGCTGTCATTAATGGAGCGGTGAATAAAAAATATTGTCAGTAATTAATATTATAAAAACAAAAGCAAAATACTTTGAAAAAAGGCAGCATCAAAATAAAAACCAAAAAAGTCCCTGAGTCTAAGAGTCCATGACATTATCAAACCTCTCCCTGATTTGGTCGCGCGCCCAGCAAACCGACCAAGTGTTCCAATTATTTGCGAATTAGACCAATTGTTGAGTGGAGTTCTTCAAATATTGAAAAAGAGATGCATTTTGTATAATTATCGAGTTAAATCTGCAAAAAACGGCAAAGATTTAATTCCAGAAGACTTTCATACGACGCCTAATTGCAACTAGCGTTCTTGTTGAGACTAGGGAGTCTGTGTTAAGGTTTCTATGTCACTAAGTCTGGCAAACTTTAACAAAAAGGACCAAAAAAGCATACTTTGTGCCATTTTTGATGAAAAAATTTTGACTTTTAAAAATTTTATCAAAAATTTTAGCCAAAAAAACTTCAATGAATAATTCAGCAACGCTCTTCTAATTCTAACGGTAACAACAACACTCTGCCGTTAAAAATTTCAACTTATTTTGAATTATATTAGCGAAATTGTGCCAAATTTTAGCAAAAGATACTGAAAATGTGAACAAAAACAGTCGAATTTTCACTGTTTCGAAATTTAAACCTCGATAACTCCCTGTAAGAAACGAAAATCGAAAAAAGTTTTTTACTTCAGTATTATACGCTGGACGGGCTTTTTAATGATACCACTCACAATTCTCTACGATGAATATATCGGTCGACCAAAATTGACTGAACAAAAAAAAAACCCAGTTGAGTATTTTTATTTCCTCCCTCCCCACTAAAGTGGAGGTCGGAACAAGTAGCCACATAGGGACCCCTTCTCCCTTTCTTGAATTGCTGAAAATAATTGATTTTTGGATTTTTGGGCAGATACATTATCTTGTTGAAAAAAATTCTGATGAGAATGCACTTTCAAGTAATTTCCAAATAAACTGAAACGTTCAGCTCGCTCCGCACAATTTCAACGAGATTTTTTTGTTCGTCAGTTGCATTTCACCTCTATCTATTATTGATTGATTGCATGTCCAAACGGAACTACTTGTTTCTTAGAAACCTCTTTCCATATGTTTATGCAAAGACTCTGACTAGTTTTCAGCTGTTGATATTTAAGTTGCTCGCGCTACCAGAATTTTAGCAGAGTCATGAAAATACTGTAGAATTGACAGAGCTATCTTCTCAAAAAAGCTCAAGCCCTGGAGATTGATAATATTGGCAGACCACTAGCAGAGCAAGGAGGTTAAATGCCTTCCACAAAATCTGTGAAAACTTTATAGCACCTCCACTGCAAAGGGATCAAACCTTAGTCCTTGATTAGAGGAGCTCTCCTCGTAAAGCGCAATTGTGCGATCTTCTGCTGCTTCAATGGCGTATCCTGATTTTTCAGCCGCAAAATTAAAAGCCGTTGGCAGAGAAGAAATCACTGTAACATCAATTGAACCGAATCGGGGGAATATATCGTGACGAGCTTTATTGTCAACCAACGAATTACGTTTTTCAATAATTTGGTTAGGCAGGGAAGGGGTTTGTGCTTACGTCTTACACTGTTTTGAGATCCATTAAAGCATTCTGGGAGAGCGAAAAGTTTTTTGCGAGATCACTTGATTGTCGGCCGTTTGCGCACAGTCATTGAAAATATTGTAGGCCATCTTTTAAGACCAAATTTGAGACCAGAATTAGAGACCAATAACTGATACCATTTATCTCCAAACTAGCATGTTGGTACGTTTGTGCTCTAAACTTGCCTTTGTCGACTATTAACTCTCCTCTATAGACTGCTCTTTGTTCACATATCTTACTGTGATACCTATGGATACATAAATATATATTGGAACCCTTGCGTCTACTAAATTATAAATTACCCTCTATTTAAATATTTATATCATGTGTTTTATAACTCAGGGTATGATGACCTTTATTATTCACATATAATTATATTCCCGCTAGTCTACTAATTTATTTCATAGGTTGTTCATACTATTTTATGTTAAGTAATCATAATCTCGATTAATCTCCTGAATTCAAGTTGTCTCTGTAGTCGCTCTCCAGTTACTCAATTTCAACTTATTCTGGATTCGCCTTTCGATTCCATCTAGCAAATTTAGTAAAACACACACAATTCAGGATTCGCCCTGCGATTCCACAATAAATTCAATATAGTGTAATCACACTTCTAATCCATTTCAAATAGCTAACCTAAGCTATAACTTGGCGCAGTCAGCAAAAAAGGACAATGGCAAATCTACACTCGGAATTCAACCCTTTTGGGAGAAAGCAACTCTAGGGCCCCCTCTTCGATGGGAGTATTGGAGAACACAACTTAAACGTGCGATTCTTGCTCGTGAAGGGATTATAGTGGATATTCTCTTGGTCGACCCTCCAGAGCATGTTGTCCTACCTCCTGAACCCGCCTACGAAGATACGATTGAAAATCCTACAGCACAATCGGAACGAGATCGACGCACTCGTAATGAACAGGCAAAGACGGCATGGAAAAACAACTGCTTGCGCATTGAGGAGATAGGTGTACTGTGCGGAGACAAACCCTGGAAAATCTGTGATCGGAAAGCCTCCTCGTTCATGTATTTGAGTCTCGGAACGGAAGGCCGATGAGTCTTCAATTCAAAGAATTCGACTACCAATTTAGAAGAAATTTCGATAAGGAATCTCTGGGATATCCTAAACAAAACTTTCATTCGAGTTCATAATATAACTTTTGATCGGTATCTCTTTCTCACGCGAAAACAGAAGAAGGGGGAATCAATCGAAAAAGTCTACGGTCATGTCAAAGAACCTTCCAAAAACTGTGACTTAGGAGAAAAGGGAGATACCATTATCGGAGAAGTTTTCATTGCCAACATGCAAAATGAAGATATTCAAAAAGAGCTTTTAAAAGAAACGGTAGAACCTGATAAAGCTTTTGCAATTGCAATCAAAATTGAAATGGGTACTCTCAATCAACTTAAAATGACTGCAAGTAAATCCGAACTCAATTTCAGAGTCAATCAAGTACACCGGATACGCATCGCAAATGCTACCCCTTCTCAATAAGAACACCACTGCACGGAAAAAGCCTACGACCTGTCGTTTTTGTGGAATGCGTTGGACTTCGGAACATCGAAATAAATGTCCTGCACGTGGGAAGAAATACAATAACTGTAACATTGAAAATCATTTTGCTAAAATTTGTCGCAAACCCAAGGATCCTGGCTCATATCCAAAACCTAGACCCCGGGTCAACAATGTCGAAAAAGATGATCAGACTGATAATGTTAGTCAAATTTCGGAAGATTTTAACCCTGATTTGGAATCAAACTACTCTTCGGATGAAGATAACTGCGTTGCATCCTTATCTTCAGCAGACTCTACAACTTCTATAGAAGCAATTAATCTCCCTGTGGTACTCGGAAATACAGCAACAAATGTTTAGGTGGATTAGGGCAGCGTTTGCACGATAATAAATGAAACGCTGGCAAACTCCATCATTTCCCAAGACTCAAATTCAAAGTGGATACGCGAGGCAGTTCCGAAACAATTGAAAACTTTCTCTAATGAACACATTCAAACGCTAGGTATTCTACAAACGTCAATTCAAAGCAACAATTGGTACGCGAATCCAATCGAAATTCAAGTAGTGACAGATGGTCGCCGTTTGCTATTGGTCATAGATTTGTTCCCTGCCTTCGGACTTTCAATTCAACAATCTAACAGCCTGAATACAGTTAATCAGGTAGAACAGGAATACTGTCCAATCAAAAACCAAATTGCAACCGATTTTCCCGATTTAACCTCCAGAATTGGTAACTCGAAGTTACATACAGTTCGCTCAAAATTTCATAAACATTATACCCCATCACATCAAAAAGGTCGGCGTGTTTCTATAAATCTGTTACATAAAGTATCTGATGAACTGAAGAAACTCTCAGATCAAGGACATATCGAAAAGTTTCAGGAATGCTCCGATAAAATTTTTTTTTCACCAATCGTAATCACATTTTAAAAAAACAAATCAGTTAAATTAGACCTTGATTCAAAAGTTTTGAATCAAGCAATTCATAAAAATGAGTACCAAATGCCGAACATAGGCAGTCTTATCGATTCTATTTCACAGCACATCAACGATTCCAATCAAGGTGATAACGTATATTTTTCAACAATTGATCTAAAATACGCGTATAGCCAACTAAAATTGCATCCGGATACCTCTCGTCACTGTAATTTCAATCTTATTTGTGGTGAATTGACTGGTACGTATCGTTTTAAAACGGGGTTTTATGGTCTAACCGATATGCCGGCAGATTTTCAAAAGGCCGCGGATTATACATTGGTTGGTTTGACTAATACATATTGTTTTCTTGACGACATAATTTTAGTTAGCAAAAGGATTAAGAAATCACACATCCAATACGTCTACAAATGCTTACAAAAACTTGACGCCGATTATCTCAGAATAAAAATAAGTAAATGTCATTTTGCAAAACACCAGATAAACTGGCTTGGTTTCAAATTTTCCAAAAATGGTGTTGAACCTATAGAATTGAAAACAGCAGCAATAGCAGAAAACAAGGCTCCATAAACATTAAAACAACTACGATCATTTTTAGGTAGTGTTCATCATCTAAGCAAAATCATTCCCAATTTGGCAAAAATTTGTCACCCTCTTCGGCCTCTATTAAAAAAAACAAAAAATTTGTCCGGACTGAAAGTCAGCAAACTCATTCCAAACATAATAAAAATACAATCGCAAATGCTACGGAAAACACTCATTTTAATCCGATCTTGGAAACGCGGGTCAAATGCGATGCATCTCGCTAAGGTCTAGGCGCTGCACTTGAACCATTGGATAGTGAGTGATGGAAAACGGTGGCTTTTGCATCTCGTTTCCTTAATAGCAATGAAGAACGTTACAGCATCAATGAACTAGAATTGCTCGGCTTGGTTTGGGCCAATGAATACTTTAAATATTATCTTTTCGGAAAAAATTTTACAAAATTGACAGATCATAGAGCACTTCTTTCCGTTTTAAAATCTCATCGTTCAAATAAATCTTATAATAGTCGATTAACACGGTGGATCGATCGTTTGTTACCCTTTGATTTTAATATTGAACATATCCCTGGCACTAGAATGGGATTAGTTGATTATATTTTGCGCCAACCAAATCAGAAATTAAAAAGCATCACTCAATATGATGAAGAATTTATGGTAGCTACAATTTCCCGCATTCGCGATGCAATTACAACTTTATTTAGTCACTCGAATAAAATTCCACTCCAAAAGCACCACCATACCAGCAAAAGTCAATTACAAGTAAACAAGACGCGCGTCCAATCTTGCAAAATTGCAAAAAGCAGCGCACATACTCCAAAAGCCTCAAATAATTCACTCACTACTCTAGCAAAACTAAATAATTACAATCCAAAATTCATTTCCAACTTCAATTGTCACGCAGATCACTTGCTCAAATATAATACTGTACCCGCTCCACGAATCCAGTCACAAAATTTAAAGCTGAATTAAGCCACCAATCCTAGCAATAACGTAAATCATATCACAATGTCTGCTAATGAGTCCGCTCAAATCAATCCCTCAACTTCCCCGCAAACTCCCCGAGTCACCTTCAGAGCACAATCGACGCCAAATACAAACAATAGTGCAAGCATCAATAATACCCAGGCCTCTTCATAACCCGAACAACGAGACATCGAGCTATCCCGGGAGGAGATTTTTGAAAATAATTTAAATCAACTCTTCACGAAGTCCTTTCTCGCAGTCCTCACCAGCAAGGATGCTGTTTTAAAGGAAATCAGGGATTGTGTGATGCAAGATGACGAGGCTAGATGTAAAGAGGTCAGCCACTACATCCACTCTTTCTGGAAGGACCTCCACGTGAAATCCGGATGTCTTTGCGTCGACGAACGCGTCGCTCTTCCGAACTCGATTAAAGATGCTGTACTCGAGTCAATTCATATGACGCATCCAGGAAGCTGGGGGATGATCTCCTTGTCCCAATATGCATGGTGGCCCTACATGCATAGGGAAGTTCTCGCTAAAACTTCTGATTGCGTTCCGTGCACAGATATTAGTAAGAACCTCAAACCTATTATCCCTAAATCTAAATGGCATCCACATAAACTATGTCAAGAACCTAGTGAGGAAATTCAAAATGACTTTGGATGTCCAACATTGAATGAAAAAGATAAAGTAATCTACTTTCTAACATGTATCAATCGTTATTCAAAGTACCGTACAGTTGAGATTTTTGAGAAGGCTAATGGGACAAATGTAGCTAAATTTCTACGAGAATATGCATATAATCATGGGATTCCACGAACAATACGTTAAGACCAATCAACCTGTCTAGTAGGTAAACAAGTTACAAGTTACTGCAACGAAAATAATATTTACATTCACGACGCTCCTGTAGGTGATCATAGGGCTACTGAATTAGTGGAGCGAATGATTCAAACAATAAAAAGGCGTCTCTCCTGCATGAAAGCTGGAAACAAAGAAACCTTTGCTACTTCCATTGCAATTAAACAGATTATTTCAGACCTCCGTCTAACAAAACAGAAAACTACAAAGATAACACCGTTCGAGGCTCATTTTGGTCGCCCTGCGAATACGCCTTTAAAGAATATTAGTACTGTTCCTTCGAGTCTAAATCTAACTTGTGAAAAAATTATTAACCACTATTGGGATGCCGACACGGTCCCCGCAGATGATTTCCTCGACGAGTTGGGATGGATCAATCCCGATAGTAGTGACTTGGACATTGAAAAAAGTATGTGTCGGGCACAACAGGACGCAAGCCGTCGCTATCGTGACTCCGATAACAAGGAATCACGATTCATAATCCACCCAAAAATTTCAAGCCCCATTCCCAGGACTGAGGCATCTTTAAACATCAAACTTGCCCGAAAACTGCCGAACAAGAAGAGAACAGAAAGACAACTCGCTGGCCTGTACGAAGTATTCAAAACTGGATCGTATGTGACCAAATCTTCCCCAACGACAACAATCATCAACGAGCCAGGACGAGCACTTGCAAAAGTTCGAGACAGTGATTTGGCAAAGTTTGGCACTAAAGCAGAGCGCGCCACTAATCTGTGGCCTTACGCACAGCGCAGACCAGCACCATATGAACAAACGACAGAAACGAGAATAGCCAAGCATAGCAATGACTTTAACAAACAGAAAAGGGGAGAAATTAAAATCCGTCACCGTCAGCGAGACACCACATCAGAAGTCTCGTCCGTAAATTCCAATGTCAACCGTGCTTTAACCGTTCGTAAACCCACAAAGCCGCAACCTAAACTTTGACGAACCACAGCTCCGAAAAAACAAAGCAAGAAAAGTTCAGCAATCGAAGAATCGGTAGTTGCCTTAATCCAAAGTGCTGAACAATCTCGAGTTCCATCTCAACCAAGGCCTGATATCCAAATTGGTCAAGTATCTCCACCCGACTCCCGAATCCGTTACTATGAATATGAGCAAGAAAGAGAGATGTCAGTATGGGATGCTGAGAACGAAATTTAAGGACAACTGATAAAAATTCAAAAATGTTGAAAAAACTATTTCATTTAACTTCAGTCATGTATTCGCTCTGCGAATCCATTTTGTTGTGTTTGTGTTTCTTTTATTCATTACTTTCATTCTTCATTTCCTCAATTGCAATTCTTTTATGTGTTCGCCCTGCAAATCCCATTTTCGTGGTGTTTTGAAATTAAAACTGCATCCGCCTCACAATTCCATCAATATTGTATTCAATAGTATATCCAATGTTTGTGCACTTAAATTTCTCCACATGTGTTTGCTCTACAAATGCATAAAATAATGCCTTTCCGTTTATTTATTTTTACATTCGTGGCGCTTTTCCACTAAAGATTCCGACACTTGTACTTTCCATTCTCTTACACACGTTTAAATTATTTGTGTTGATTCTTTCTAAAAAAAATTGTACATACATTACAAAATTTTTCCTGTCATGGGGGAAATGTGATTCCTATGGATACATAAATATATATTGAAACCCTTACATGTGCTAAATTATAAATTACCCTCTATTTTAATATTTATATCATGCGTTTTTTAACTAAGGCTATGATGACTTTTATTACTTCACATATATTTATATTCCCGCTAGTCTACTAAATTATTTCATAATTTGTTCATACTATTTTATGTTAAAAAATCATAATCTCGATTAATCTCCTGAATTCAAGTTGTCTCTGTAATCGCTCTTCAGTTACTCAAGTTCAACTTAATCTGGATTCGCCTTGCGATTCCATCTAGCAAATTTAGTAAAACACACATAATTCAGGATTCGCCCTGCGATTCCACAATAAATTCAATATAGTGTAATCACACTACTAATCCATTTCAAATAGCTAACCTAAGCTATAACACTTACTAAGAAACAAAAAACTTAATCTGAAAAATTTGGTATTTTTCTTTGGGCTTCTCAAAGAACTATTGAACTTAGAATACAACAAAATGATTTTAAACTGGACCGGAAATCATAATCCGACCCCCAATCCACAAACCAGATTCTTGTTTGGCAGTCATTGTGCGCAATTTCGTGTATTTAGTAAACTTTTTTGGCCAAATAGAGAATAGGAAATTAGAGTTGTTCAGGGAAATTCGTGAAATAACATCTGAACGTTTAATTCGTTTTTACGAGTTAAACCACTATGGGCTTCAGTGAATAATCCGGTTTTGTATACTGTTTTTCAAAAGCTTCATAAAAAGAGGTTCTAGTTCCCAAGTTGTGCTGAACGATGAAGAGCAAATGAGAAAATCAGAAAATGATACAGTTTTGGTTCCATGCTGTCCATATTCCATCAGAATAGAGCTCCATCCCAAATTAAAAAAAAATTCTGAAAATGGAGCTGGAGCAAGTTCGAAAACGAACTAAGATTAACAATTTTATTTGTTGGTGTGCTATGCAATTTTCGTGTGGTTCAATCCAACCTATGTACGTGGGTAAATTTATATATATATATATATATATATATATATATATATATATATGTATGGTGAAACGATGATAACCAACCGGATATGATTCTCAAATTGTTCAAAGCTTTAGATAGAGAGCATCAAATTACAGTTGATAACAGTATCACAAAAATTACCTTAAATTTTCAAATTCCAAGACGTAAAAGTAAGAGTCCATAAGGTTGTGTAAGATGAAACGCATTTTGTTGAGCACTTTTGTTTCTAGATTCAACAAATATTCCTTTGTGATATATAAGAATCAGATCTCTCATATTTGCTGGCAAATAGGAAAATCAAAAATCACCTTGCTATGAACGTCGACGTGTTATTTGCTCCCTATAGGAACAAACTGAGTTGAGAGTAAATTGTACCTGTTCGAATATAAGTACAAAATAGGGTTGCACTATACACTAGACAAATTTTTTTATTACAGAAAACAAGCAGTTAAAAATTTTTCTGGTATTCCAATACCAACGGCCAACTTTTATCTTCACAATCGGTCGAAAAAATTATTAAATAAAAGCATTGCTAGAACTAAATTGAACAGTGGGTGATCAATGGTGGTGTAAGATATCATAATGAAATTTTGAGGGCGAATGAAACCTTGTCAAAATCTTCGGCAAACGCCGAAAAAATACACAAAGCTCACTTTTTAGAAGAATTAAAGAAGGACCCAGGCCAAATTCAGTTCGGTCAATTAAAGTGCTTGAATTTAAATTTAGTTCATGATGTGTGCTGTTACTACCTATCTATATATTAATCTATCTATCTATTTACTGTTTCAATGATTCGGTATTCACAATTCCAAAACAACTTTTTCGGTTTATTTATTTATTACGTACACTACCTGCATGATGAAGCCAAAGGAGACTATTCTCAGCAACTATTTTACTACTTCAAGTGCAGTAGCAGAAGATCAGAATTTCTAATTTATCGAAGATATTCTAACTTCTCTAAAACAACCTAACCATTCAGAAAAATTTGGCTGGTGAAAAAAATTCTGAGTGGAGGAAGCAACATTTATTCTTGCCATCATTAGCAGCTCAATTCGATTCAAGTGGTATCATTTAAGCTGGTTTTTATTCATATTAACTTTTATAAGTTTAATCTTTCAGCACCCCTTCCCCCATGACTTTAAATTGAGACTTATAGCTCAAACAGCTCTTAGGAATATATCCTTGCCTTTGAGTAGTGGATAAAACGGGGGTTACAGCCAGCAGCCCAATTTGTCTCATTTCCCTCATGCTAGCCGCAATCGGAGAAATGAGCCAAATTGTACTGGTAACTGTAGCCCCCGTTTTATCCACTACTATATACAATACCGAAAAAAGGCGCACATATAAACATTACTTCTTTTCCCTTTGTTTTATCCACTATATTGCCTTTTATATTCCCTCAAAAACTATCATTTCCTGTCTCACTTAGTGCAATCCACTAATATCGAGTTAAGCTGGTAATTATCCATAATCAGACGGATAGTTTGGGTTCTATCCCCACCGACTCCGGTGAACCTATCCCAGATACTAGTGTAACTAGTGGGACCGTGTAACAAGCACATAAAATCAACTTGCGAAAGTAACTTGAAAAAAAAATCTGGCTTAACTCTTTTATAAACTTAAGATTTTGCTAATATTTATATAAAATAACTCTACTTGTGCCACCAGCCTTACTATATTCATAATCAAAAATAAAAAATAACCGAAACTAAGCCCCAACCCGCACAATCGCAAAAATAAAAAGGTTCATATGTTCCCTAATCAATATTTAATAAATATAAAACTAAAACTTCCTATCTCACTTGGCGTAGTGGCTAAATCATCGACTCAAGTTAAGTTGCTTACCAGATAGTAGTGTAACTAATGAGACGGTGTAAAATGCACGTAAAACCAACTTGCAAAAATTGGTGTAACCACTTCGTGGATAATGTGAATAAATATAAAAATAAGAAATTAACTCGTTTATTATATTAAAAAATAAAAATTTTCAAATGTACCTAATCAATATTTTTTCAATATAAAGGTAAAACTTTCTGTCTCACTTAGCGTCGTGGTTAACTCATAGAGCCGTGTTAAGTTGCTTGGCGTAGTGGCTAAATCATCGACTCAAGTTAAGTTGCTTACCAGATAGTAGTGTAACTAATGAGACGGTGTAAAATGCACGTAAAACCAACTTGCAAAAATTGGTGTAACCACTTCGTGGATAATGTGAATAAATATAAAAATAAGAAATTAACTCGTTTATTATATTAAAAAATAAAACTTTTCAAATGTACCTAATCAATATTTTTTCAATATAAAGGTAAAACTTTCTGTCTCACTTAGCGTCGTGGTTAACTCATAGAGTCGAGTTAAGTTGCCTTAGCAAACGGAAGGTTTGGGGTTCCTTCCTCAATGTCTCCAGTGAACGTCCCCCGATTTGATGAATTACTATGAAACTAAGTGAGATAAAAAAAAACCAAATTCAAAGTTCTTAAAAAGGATGCTCAGTGAAACTGCGTCGCAGATCATTGCTGTGAGACTGTATATGGGACACAATGTGATGGGTATACACTCAAAAACTCTAAGATTGGTGGAAACACGGTGATTAGTGTTTTTAAGTGTAACTCATCGGTGAAAATGCTTCGCAGTTGAGACAGTGTAACAAGCACCTAAAACCAACTTGAAAAAATTGGTGTGACAACTTCGCGGATAACTTGAACAAAAAGAGCAGCTTAACTCTACATTTTTATCTTACGTTTTCAGTATATTCCTTAAATCTATCTTTGGTATGTTTATATCTATATCTCATCTGCACTTAAAATTTTAAACTCTAAACCCGTTGATATGTTGATAACACATAATACAAGTTATATATAGATTGCGATCATTATAATGTATATTCATATGATTAATATAATGTCTATTCTTAAAGTAACCTTTACGGATGTAACACTCAAATAAACTATCTAAACATTTATCACATCACCTTCTCCAAGATTTTGCTTTACAACTAACACATTTTACTGATTAAGAAATTTTTAACTTGCGAATTTATGTCCTTAAAAAATAAAGATGTCTAAAGTAGAAAGCGTAAACTTTTGTTCTATTTGTGATTTTGCCTTTGAAACAAGGAAACAATTTATCAAACACAACTTAAGTGATGAAAGCCTAAAAAATTGCGAGAAGGGAAAAGGAAGATGAAACTATGGTGAGGGTGTATGACTCAGGAGAAGAATATTACTTCCTCAGACTGAAACTGAAACTAAAACTGAAACTAAAAGTGCTTCGCCCTTGGTTGGTGAAACAAAGCTTGTGCTTTCCCAACCTAAAACAGAAGGGGCTTCGCCCTTGCTCCCCCAACCTAAAGATAATAATAAAGATATTATTAAAACTAAGCCCATCACTAAACCTAAAAGTAAAGCTGAATATAGTATCTACTCTGGATTTAAGTATGAAAAAAAGAGTTTCATGCAGAATTTAGAAATAAAATAGCCCTAACTACTCACTCATATAGTCATAATAGCAAGTATCTAGAAAACACAGAATACTTTGCTATAAACTCTAGCGAGAACATGAAAGAATTTTATATTACTGATAAAACCGGAAAATACATTGAAGATATAGATGAAGCTATTAATAACTCTTCAGAAAAAATAAAAAAAAATTGTTACAACTTTTGAAAAGTTACGAGTTTTAAATATAAGATCACAGCCAAGTGTGCGTTCAAGAAGAGAACCAAAGAAGAAGTTGAAACTACTAAAATATTTTTCAACACTGAATATATTATTAATAACGCCATATATGAAAATGGAGACTTCACACAATGGCAAAACTTTGAAATGGAAATGTACAAAGTTTATGGCTATGGCTTTAAGTTTCTCGGGTAAAGAAGTATTCAGATAATTTTTTGAACCAATTAAAGCTTTTAGTAGTTATATAGGTTCAACCCCCGATCACAAAAACACCAAATCAATATTAAATATACGCAATTCCTAATACAGCTGCTTACAAATAACTATTACTGCTTGACTACATCCCGCTATGAACCACGCAACACGCGAAAGAAAATATGAAAATAATGTAATTGTGCCAAGACAACAACATGAAGATGACTTTGCTTATATATTGAGAAAACAGAAATTGCACAAAATTGTTATTTGGGTATACGCACCTTGTGGTGAGGGCAAACTAGAAATGTTTAAACCGGTGGATGAATTTGATAAAGAAAGAAAAGATGACAGAATATTAGTTGGACTAAGAGAAGACTGTGATAAAGATAGAAAAGATCCCCAGAATATTAGGGGAATGGACTAAGAGAACACTGTGCACTAATTAAAACAATAGAAACCTTGCCAGAAAGACCGATTATGAGCCAACACAAATTCTATTATTGTAATCGATGCACAAAATGGTTCAACTCTCAAATTTAATACGACAATCATGTATCTGGCCACTCTTTCAAACCAGAGATCGTTTGTCCTAAGAAAAAACATATTAATTTTATTAATGAACATAAACGTCAGAATATAAAACATATTATAACTGCAGATGTAGAATGTTGCATTGTTGAAGTTGTAACTAATGACTGTAAATTTTTAATAGCTGAACACATACCAATAAGTGTGGGTTACATCTGGCAAGGTAATTTCAAATACTATTTGGTTTGGACTGTATCAAAAGATTTGCTAGAGATCTAATAGAAATAGAAACAGAGAAAAATATCAAGCGTAATGAAAAGCTGATAATAAAAAAAGAAGACAAACTATATCATGAAGCCAATAACACTTGTCATATATGCATCAAAACATGTATTAATAAAGTAAAAGATCACTGTCATGAAACTGGTAAATATAGAGGACCAGCATGTAAAATATGTAATCTAAGATACAAACAACAAAACTTCATTCCTATAATATTCCATAATGATAGTGGTTATGATTTCATTCTACTGTATAGTGAACTCTTTAAACAGAATAATGATCAAAGAAAAGTAGATAACGATTCACTAGCTGCTGGTAAGTCTAAGATAGTTATATCTTCTTAGCTATGCCTCTAGATCAAATGGCAAGGATATACGAGTGTAAAACTAAAACATTATCTTCATATGAATACTTTGGTTTAGATGACTACGACAATTTTATAGGTAATCTAAATATAGAAGACTTCAAATCCTCTCTCTCTCTCTAATAAATTACCAACACAAGAAGAAGTCGATAACTTTAATAAAGACAACATTCATAAAACTGGTACACATCTAACTATAGAGTATTTACAGAGCGATATGGAAATATTAGATTACTGCGTGAATGAACATGTTAAATTAAGTATGAAAGAATTCGGTCTCAACCCTTTACACTATGTAAGTATTCCGGGTCATAGTTTTGATTGTTTGTTAATGTCAAGTTGTGTTACATTAGATACATTACAAGATAAGCAAATGCTAGATGATTTCGTAGAAGCAAAGAGAGGTGGTATATGTGGAATAATGAGCAATAGATATATTATAAGAAAAAACAATAGCAATAACAATAGCAATGACAAGAGCAATAACAATAGCAACACGCAAACAACCTATATGGTTATGCAATGATGCAAAAGCTACCTTGTAAGGACTTTGAGTACAGTACTACTATATCTCTAGGTACTATATTAAACACTCCAGATGATAGTGATCATGGTTACTGTATATTTTGTGACATTATTTATACTTATAGTTGTAAAGATAGAACAGAGCAACTAACGTTATTGCCCAATAAAAGAAAGATAAATGATTTTGAGTTAGGCTATATAGAGAGAGGGGTGGGCAGTGCAAGATCAGAAAAATTAATCTTAGATCAACACAACAAAATAGAATATATGGTTCATTATAGGATGTTAAAGTTCTATGTTAAGATGGGTGTAAAAGTAACTAAAATTCATAGAGTAATCAAATTTAAACAAAATTACATATGTAGAGACTATATTCAGAAAAATTCTAATAAAAGAGCAACAGCTAAAGCTGAAGCGGAAAAAGATGTAAGAAAAATAATGAACAACTCACTACATGGAAGAATGTGCGTGAATCCTCTACACTTCCTTCAAAACAAGTTTTTACACGATGAAGAAAAAAGATAAAGAAAAGTATAGGTAAACCAACATTTAGGAATATAACTAGATATAAGGATTATAGCCAAATTAAGTATATAAAGAAAAAAGAATATGATTCTCCAGTATATGTAGGTGTTACTATATTAGACTTAAGAAAATTACACATGTATGATGTGTTCTATAATATTCTTCAAAAATCTCTCAAAGATCTACAATTTCATTAAACGGATACTGATAGTTTTGTATTAAGCTTTAGCGAGGTTAATGTTGACAACGAACATTTGGACTTAAGTAATCTAGATCCACGAAGCGGGTTTCCCGATCCACCAATCAAAACTAATAACGAAGTTCCAGTTAAATTCAAAAATGAATTGGGAAGTAGATTAATAGAAGAGTTTTTAGCCCTTTCACTGAGTACATATAGCTTTAAATTCTACTCAAATAAAACTGAAGAGAAAGGAATAAAGAATTGTAACAATGCTAAACATGAAGAGTATTATAATGCATTAATGTATAACACACAGACAAATGTAGATGAATGTTGAATACAAAAAGTTGGCGATAACCTGACAACAACAAAAACAGATAAGATTAACCTAAACAATTTTGATGATAAATGATTTTATGTAAATGAAAATAAAAGCTATTCTCATGATGAGAATCTATATCTATTCAAATGAGATCTAGTAATTAAAATCTGCAACGCATCATTAGATTTAGATAAAAACCAACTAGCTAATAATATTCTAGAACTAACCATTAAGGATGATAGAAAGTTTTTTGAAGCTGCTATTAGATTATATAACGATCTGTGAATATAAAAATAATCAGTAGTTAATATATTTATAGATCTAATTCATACATAGTACAATATTGTTTTTATATTACAGATCTAATTCGTACATAGTATATTATTATTTTTTTCAATATATAAAAAATGGTTTAGCCAGATAAATATAGATTTAAAAATCTGGCAAAATTAAACAGAAGAAACAGATTGGAAGAAAAATTAAGACAACAAGAATATTATGGTGACATAGAATAGCTAATTGATCCTCTAACTAAAACTTTATACACTAATGGTGAAGCATGGCAGGCCTATAGTGAAGCATGACAGGCCCACAATGAAACAATGCAAGCTCTTCAAAACAAAACATTGGAAGCACTAACTCTTAATAATGAACAACAAAGAAGTTTTCTTGAATTGCAAGCTGCTCTCTCAATATTAAAAGATGATAGAGGTAAAAAAAATTGCTTTAGACAATGATATGATTAATATTTTGTTACTAATGGGTTAGCAAACAATTAAACAATTTGAATCAAAATCAGTTGATCCAAATTCACACAAACTTAAAATAAATGGTGTAGATGTATCCCTAGTCCCTGATGGTATAGAAATGAAAGGTAAAGTCTATGATTTTTCTAAGGGTTTTGCTTTATTTATTACTAATAAAGATGTAACGGAAAAAGATATAAAAGGTGATGAAAACAAAACAAAACAATTTCTAAGGATATTGGTTATAAACAAGGAGAAGATACTAAAAGTAATAGATCAAAGCTTATAAGAAGAATGTTTGCTAGTATCGATGAACCCAATTCTCAGGTTAAATCAATACCAAACTCCAGTGAAGAAAACATCAGCGTGATACTAGTGATTATGAACAAGGAGCAGTAAAAGAAGAAGAAGAAGAAGAAGAAGAAGAAGAAGAGGAAGAAACTGAAAGCAGAGAAAAAATAATACGATTATTTAAAGATGAAACACGGTCAGCTGATTTAATTAAAAATCTTCTCTAAGTAAATACAACAATAATTATAAGTTTATAGTAACAGTTATAGATATATTCACAAAATATGGATGGGCTATTCCATTGAAGAATAAATCTGGTTTATCTATAACTAATGATTTTAAAAAGTTATGGGTACATATAGGTAGTAAGTTTTACAATAAAACAATTAAATCCTTAATTAAAGAAAATGAAACCGGCAACGACGGTTTCGGGATCAGTGAAACTGCTTCGCAGATCGAACTATATTCTATTTATAGTGATTCAAAGGCTGTTTTTTTAGAGAGATTAAATAGAACGCTAATACACATAATTAATAAACCAATGTTCATTATAGTGATGGTAATTGTTAAAATATATTAAATGATGCAGTAATAACCTATAACAATTGTGATCCCGTTCTATATCTGCACAGGCTATGTTTCCACTTGGAGCTATGGACTCTATAGGAGCTCTGGTGGCTAGTGTAGATTCGGGTACCGTCTCCGCGTGGGGGTCTCTCTGGACAGTAGCGGAAGTGTCTATTTTGAAAGTGTATCAATTCCACAAGGAATGTAACTTTGGGTTATAGTTTGCTAGTTCGATTGAAAAGAATTAGGGCTTTAACACATTTGAATTCGCCACGATTAAACAACTATCTTTTAGCGCTGATAACACTCGTCTGCAGTTGAAATCTAACATGACTCATTAGCAGCGTATGTGAGACCTGTCAATCAGGCGTGAAGTGAACAACAGAGTTAACTCCATTTGGAGTTTAGATATCTATGTACAGTGAAATTAGTTATATAGCATAAGAGTTTGAGATAAGAGTTTATAGGTAATACTTCTAGGTGCTTGGTTGCAAGTAGATACTGTGTTCTGTGTACATCCTCCCCCTCTACGAGAAAATTTCGGACTAGAAATTTTTAATCAGCTCCTGGATGTCTTCATCATTTAGATCGGAGATTGAGTCATTTCTCGGGGAGGATGGCGGGGTTCTGTACACCGACGAGCTGTGAGGGCTGTTGCAAACCTCCGAATGGGGTTCCGTATGGGTTGGTATTTGCTGTTCCGGTATGCTTTTTGATGTGTCTTGTGACGCGTTCGAGGAATCGAGGTAAATGATCTCCGGGGTCTTTTTGGTTTCAGGGGGTGGTTGTTCCATGGAATGGGATGCGCAGAGTTGAGGCAAAGGGGTTGACGAGATGGGTTTACCTTGCGCTGACCGAATTTTGTCTACTGTTTTGTCGATTTTGGCTGTGCTGTTGACGAAGCTGTCGCGGTTAATTCCGATTTCGTCCTTTTCGCCAGGTGGGGCTCGTTGACTGTGTGGGTTGCTTGCTGGAATGATTGAGATCAACTGTGGTTTGGCTTGATCGTTCTCTTCATCTGGAGTATTGATTTCCATCTCGTATATAGGGGGGCTGTCTGGGCTTGTTATCATGAAGTCCGATGGGTTGTCGCTGGTGTGTATGACATGGTGGGGGCTGTCGGGATTGTCGGAATCGATAAGATGTGTTTGCATGTTGTTCTGGTCTGTTTCATTGAGTTGAAGATGAAGAACGATCTATTAGAAACTTCGGATGTGGGCTGATCTGCTTGACTTGTACTGGCTTTGCTTGTTTTCGCGATGTTGGCATATTCTAGGAGTGCCGCTTGTTGAGCTTTGTAGTTGAATGACTGTTTCGGTGTCGATTCATTGAGTTTTCTCTTTAGTATGCCGCTTTGGGCTCGAGGTGGGGCTTTTGTTTTTGCTTGCTGAAGGGATTGGTTGCGGGTGGCTATCTTCACCAGTTTGTCCGTTGTCCATCTTGTTTCAACTTTCGATTTGGGTTTTGCGGTACTTTGTTTGGGTTGGCTGGGACGTGTTCTCCTTTAGGAGTCGTCTTTGCCAGGAGAGCTTCCTTGCTTGGTTGGTTGTGCTTTCTTTGCTGCTTTCGCTTCTTCTAAACAGAATTTACGAATTTTTTCTTGGTTACGCTTATACTCTCCTACGGCTTTACATGCGACCATGTGAATTAATCGTGGTTTCGTTTCTGGGGGTTTGGGTTCTGGAGGTGGGCGTGGTATAGATTCCGTAGCTATAGCTATGTGATTTTTTTATGACTGTGTTTTTCCGTTTGGGAGTATCTATGGTTACTGTGTGTGGTGAGTACCCGGTTATTGTACCGTCCGGTATTATATTCCATTGAGAAGCTAGTATGGGTCTTGGTGCTTTAGCTTTTCTCATGACTGTTTTCCGAGCTATGTTTTTCTTATTATATACGATTTTAGTGGTGTGGTCTCCAATGGAGAAGTGGAGTTCTGAGGGTTTGATCTTACGTGTGGGAGTATTGATTAGTGGCACGTTTTCCGAATCGTCGGAATCTATCTCCGGTGGAGTGGTCGGATTTGATGCTGTGGGCTTATAATGTATGTCCAACTCGTCTTCGGAGTTCCCGTCTTGCCTCCACAGTTCTTCCTTGGTTAGCACGTCGTGTCGAAGGAGTTTTTTGTCTAAACAACGAAGTTTGAATTTTTTGTACGAAAGTTTATCTAGTGATTGCTTAGTGACAATATTCGAGAGTTCAGTGTTAGGTTTACCTCCAAAATGTGCTTCAAATGGCGTTGTTTTAGTTGTTTTGTTTGGTATTAGACGTATGTTTTCGATAATGCTAGCAAACCTAGTGCTTAATGTTTCATTGCTCCAATTCCAATTGGGGTCTATGTCTAGGACGGCTAGCCGTTGTTTTATAGTTTGTATTAGTCGTTCAACCATACCCGTTCCTCTGTGGTCTCCGGCTGGAGCGAGGATTAGTTTTATTTTTTTGTTTTTGCAAAAGATTTCGAATTCTTTTGCTTTAAATGCTTGGGCTTGGTCACATCTTATTGATCTAGGGATACCATGTTGTTTACAGTAGCGTTCGAGGTAGTCTAGCGTTGTTTCTGTGTCGCAATTATGAAATGTTTCTGCGTGTGGGTATCTTGATAAGCGGTCAACCTTGACTAGTATGTAGTTATTCTGTGTGTTTTCCTTAAATGGTATGGGACCAGCGAAGTCCATTTTGATTTCTCGGTTTGGTTCCATGAGCGGCGGTAGTGACCCTAGTTGTGATTTAGGAATTAGGGGTTTTAGATTTTTTCCTTTGTCTGTGCATGATCTGCATGCTTGGGCCTTTGCCACTATCTCCGAGCGGAGGTGGGGCCACCATACCAGCTTTGCTAATGCCAGCATTACCACTTGACCTGGGTGTTTGTGATTAATGGCGTCGAGTTCTAGGTGTTTTAATTTGTTGGGGATAATTATGCGGTTATCATAAATTAAGCAATTAGTGGGGGTGACGGATAAGTCACGACGGATTTTGTTATATAAAGGATTCACTTTTTTGAGGTCTTCCCAGTTTTGGGCTACAACTAAGTCAATAATTGGTTTCAATTCTTTGCTCGAGGCCTCTGCTATGAACTCTTCGTTAAATACTTTGTTTAAATTTTCTCTGTACAGTGGGGTTGGGGTATCATTGTAACTGGGGAATAAGTCTTCGTGTTTTGATTCGTCGATAACATCTAGGCCTTTGCCTTTATTTGAGGAATAGTCGGTTTGTGTACTCGAATCGATTAGTGTTTTGGTTGATGGGACGGAATGCTCCATTTGGAGTTTTTTGTTTGGGGCGCGAAAGCGTTTTTTTATTGGTATTTGAAATGTCTCTTTTAATGGATTTTTTTGCATTGTAATTGCGATAAGTTGACTGTTGTGTGAATTTAAATTTGAATTTGCAAAAGCTGTTGAACTAGAAGTAATATAGAGCGACCGATTTCTGTGTTAATTAAGGCAAAAAGCGTTCTTTCGTTCGCTGTGATTTTGGAGTGGATTAATGACGTCATTACATATGACTTGTTTCTTGTCTGCTTTAGCTACACTTGCTCCAAATGGAGCGAGGTTGTTTTTGATTAGAGAGAATGTTAATTCGTTAATAGTATTGATGACAACATTTTTGTCTTCTTATGTTGGGGGAGGGGCCTTTCCTGATGGATTTCTGCTGAGATAATCGGCGAAGCCCATATTTTTTCCTGGGACGTGTTTGACCGCAAAGTGGAATGGTAAGAGGCGGTCAAACCACCGTGTTAGGCGACTTTGATTTGTTTTATTGTCCCTTTTTTCTTTTAGGGCGGACAGTAGTGCTTGATGATCTGTTTGGAGGGTGAACTGTGAACCGTAGAGGTAGTATTTGAAATGTTCTAGTGACCACACTACTGCCAGAAGTTCTAGTTCGTTTGTACTATACCGCTGTTCTAGATTATTTAGGAATCTGCTAGCTTACGCTACTGGTTCCCAGTTGTTACCGTATTTTTGTTCTAGGCATGCCCCCAGTCCTTTTTTGCTTGCGTCACATCTTACTCTTGTCTGTTTTTCAGTGTCGAAATGTTTGTTTTCGGTAATGTTTTGGATTTGTAACTTTATTTCGTTAAATGCTTCTGTGTGTTTTTCATTCCAGTCGAGTTTGTTTTGTGCTTTTGTGTTGGCTTTTGATAACAACGGTCTGAGTGGTTTTGATTTTTCTGCCAGGTTTGGAATAAATTTCACTAAATGGTGGATGCATCCCATGAATGAGCGTAGTTGTTTAAGTGTTATTGGTGGCTCTAAGTATATAATGGCATCGCATTTGGATTTCGTTGGGGTTACTCCATTTGGAGTTACTTTGAAACGTAACCAAGTTGTTTCCTCTTTTGCGAATTCGCCTTTTTGTAGGTTTATCGTGAGGTTTTCTTCATTTAGTTTTTCCATTATTTTGTCTAGTTCATTTTCATGGTCTTGTAGACTACCTTTCGTTATTACTAAGATGTCGTCTAGATATGCAAGTTTTGTATTTATGTTTTGGAGTGTTTTGTCTATTGTTTTTTGAAATGTAGCTGGCATATCCGTTAGGCCGTAGAATCCGTTGATAAAGCGGTACGTGCCTGTTGCGCGTCCTCCTAGTATTTTGAAATTGCAATGTTTTTGTATGTTTTCCTCCAGTGGAATTTGGCTGTATACGTATTTGAGGTCTACTTTTGAGAACCAATATTGACCTGGTAAGTTTTTCCTTTCGGAGATGTAAAGGGCTACTGAGTCTATTAGGTGATCTATTTTTTGCATTTGGTATTTGTTCTTGTGTAACGCGTCATTGAGTTTTTTCGAATCGAGAGAGCTATCTTGACGCTTTTGTCTTTTTTGACTGTGATAACTACTGGGCTAATGAACAGGTCGTCCGGACATTGCTCTAATTTGATTATTTGTCCGTCATCCATTAGTTTGTTAAGCTTGTTTTCGACTTTTTCTAAAAGGTGTAGGGGTACCCTGCGGCCTTTGTGTTGTGACGGGATATAGTTTTCTTTGAATATGGATTGGGCTATGTGGTGTTTTGATCGACCTAATCTTGTACAAAGGTGTGGGTATTTTTGAAGTATCCACATAATGACGTTTTTCTCCGTTTGAACGTTCAAGACTTGTAGAGTTTGCTTACCCTTTGGTTTGTTTGCGTTGAGTGTGATCCCTACATTTGCCAATAAATCTCGACCCATGATGTTGTTTGTCTTGTTGTCAACGATCAGTACTTTACATTGTTCTGCCAGCCATGAGCCTGACCTTATGTCCAATTGGAGTACGCCTCTGATCTGAATGTTGTTGTTATTGAAGCATCTGTACTTTGTGTTTTCTTTGTACGGATGGAACGCCGCGTTGGGGATTTTCTTCGTCAGTTCGAGTGCTTTGTCGATGTTTATGAAGGATCTTGGTGACCCGGTGTCGGCGAGCCATTGGAGTTTTTCTTTGTCTGTTACCGTTTCTACCCAGAATTCTCCATTGGAGTTTTTATTTACGGTGTCATTGGGTTGATTGTTAAAGATTGTTGGACGTATCAGGTTGATATTCGCCCAATCTTCGTGCAGCTCTTTTATGTATAGTGCTGCCTCAGCGTCTACACTTTCTTCTGTGGAGTCTTTTTGGGGGATTTCTGGTTTTACGTGTCGTAACTGTCTTGTTTGTGCTTAAGTGTATTGGCCTGGTGTTGTAAGTTGTTGTCTCCGGGGGGGGGGGGGGTATCGTTCTGGCATCTTTGCTGTGCATAACGATGTGTAGTGACCTATTTTCTTATAGATACTACATGGTTGGTTTTTTGCTGGACAGGTCTGTGCTGGACTGAATGTGTTACCACATTTTCTGCATTGGGTTGCTTTTTGTGGTTTTCGTGATGTGAACGTGCTCTGTTGTCTGTTGAAGCGCACGTACGTAACTGTGTCCCAGTTGGAGTGTGCTCTGCGAATTTCTTGTTGATTTGCTTGCCCTCTCTCTCTCTTTCTCTCTCTCTCTCTCTCTCTCTCTCTGTTGGTGGCATAGTTGAGCACCTGTTGTGGAGACCTCTGAGGGTAGTTCCAATTGTATGTTGGAGCCATGCATGTTCGAAATGAACAGGTCTTTTACCAAACCTTCTTCTAATTTCTCTAATTTGGCATGGGACCCGAGTTCACGGAGTCTGCTATAAAATGTTTCCAGTGATTCGTTGCTACGTTGCATCGCCCGGAAAAATTGAAACCGGTCGAATGTTAGGTTTCTTGGTCGGGTGAACGTGAGTGAGAGCTCGTGCACTAATTCGTTTGTGGTGCAGCGTTCAATTCTAGTATGCGGGTTTCTTTGATGGTAAGTGCGGCACCCTTCTGTTCCAAGCGAAAGATAGATGAGGCTTTTGACTTTTAGGTCTGCTTCATCCCACGGGATTCGATCTATCATTGGTCCTTTGAATTCCACTTGTAAACTCGTTCTCCCAATCTACTTTTCTCTTCTCGTTCCTTTGTTTTCCTTGTTCTTCGTCTAGGTTTTCGCCTTCGAAGGGGTCCTCGTATGTTGGGAGGGTTGGATAGAAGAGTTCTGCTCGTGTTGGTTTTAATCTTAATAATTTATCGACAATGAGGTTGTCCCGGGCCATTATGGCCATCTTTAGTGTTCCAAACCACGTGCTCCATTCGGAAGTTGGGTTTGCGCCCGATTCCCAGTATACTGGGACTCCTAAGGGGGATTTAGGAATTGCTGATTGCGCCATGTGATCCCGATCTATATCTGCACAGGCTATGTTTCCACTTGGAGCTATGGACTCTATAGGAGCTCTGGTGGCTAGTGTAGATTCGGGTACCGTCTCCGCGTGGGGGTCTCTCTGGACAGTAGCGGAAGTGTCTATTTTGAAAGTGTATCAATTCCACAAGGAATGTAACTTTGGGTTATAGTTTGCTAGTTCGGTTGAAAAGAATTAGGGCTTTAACACATTTGAATTCGCCACGATTAAACAACTATCTTTTAGCGCTGATAACACTCGTCTGCAGTTGAAATCTAACATGACTCATTAGCAGCGTATGTGAGACCTGTCAATCAGGCGTGAAGTGAACAACAGAGTTAACTCCACTTGGAGTTTAGATATCTATGTACAGTGAAATTAGTTAAATAGCATAAGAGTTTGAGATAAGAGTTTATAGGTAATACTTCTAGGTGCTTGGTTGCAAGTAGATACTGTGTTCTGTGTACCACAACAATAGCATTCATCCTACTATTAACAAGACACCCGTTGATGCTTCTAATAATCCCGATAAAGTTAAATACATTTTTAGTTTTAAGAATATTATACCTATGGTGATTAAGTAAGGAATGCCAACAAACGTAACATTTTCTTTAAAAGTTACACTTCTTATTGGAATAGAGAATTATTTAAAATTAATGAAGTTCTAAAAACTCAACCACCAACATATAGAATAGAAGATATTAATGGTGAGATAATAGAAGGGAAATACTATGAACAGGAATTATTAAAATCTGGGATTGATTTTGAATCAAATAGGAATGTTTTAGAATCATTAAATATAGTTCCTTCTGTAAACAAATACAAAGATGACAAGAAATAGATTTAACCAAACGAAAAATCAAGGGGCATCATCAAACAACTTAATACCAATTAAGGCTCGTGGTTTTTTCCCAGAAGATAATGATAACATCGGCATGGAGAATACCTATAAAATTACAAATGTAAATCCTCCCATAGATGGAAAAGATGTTGTTACTAAAGAATATTGTGACAATAAATTATTATCCTCTTCTAATAAAATCGATATTTTAGGTAAAAACATAACTGAAGTAAAAAAAAATGTGACTATGATAAAGTTACAACTAAAACATTTCATCTAAACAAAATAGAAGTTAATGAAGAACTAATTAATGAGTTCAGCAAATGAGTTTAATGCTAATGAGTTCAGCATTAAATCAGCAAATGAAGATACCAATTCAGTTAACTTTTGTATTAAGGTTGCCTCTGACACTATCTCTACGTATAATCAATTAAAACAAGAATTTGATAATAAAATGTTTAATCAGAATTTTACTAACATACAGCTAGATGATATGTTCAATACTGTTCTAAAGGCATTTGAACAAGTTAATGAAAACGCTTATTCTTTTATAGAGGAAGCCCCTATAAAAAATAAAAATACAATAGTACAATATATAATAGCTATATTATTAGAAAGCAAGTTAGTTGACAACAAAGAACAAGCAAGACTTGAGATGCTTTAGGATTTTAATCATTAGGATATAATGGAAGATATTGATAGTTATTTTTCTATATAGTTATGACTGTGACTATGACTATGACAATGACTAAGTCTATGACTATGTTTAATTCTATGACTATGACTAAGTATAAGTCTAAGTCTCTGACTATGACTAAGTAAAGCAAAATATTTTAGTTATCTAAAATGAGTCAACCATCAGCACCAAGTGAGAGATTACTATATCCAAAATTGACAACCATTATGGAACAATACATAAATGATAAATTCCTAGCTAATAATAAATTTAATAATAATATTAACATTATGAATGATATCATAAGTTTTTAAGAAACTGTAACTAATAACTATAATAAGAAGTTGAGTAGATATAAAAATTATATTAACGTAGCTGAGTTAACAGAAATACTATTATCATCAATAGCAGCAACTGCAACTACATCATCAGTTGCATTAACAGTTGTATGTTTACCTTATTCCATGCCAACAGCTTTTGCTAGGCAACTATTTGTGGTTCATTATCAAAAACCATTAATACTAAAATAAGAAACAAAATTATAGAGTATTCACAAATGTGTAATTTAAGTAAGCCGTTTAGTGTTAAGTTCAACGAACTATACACTAAATCATTGAATGATAATAAAATATATAATGATGAATATAATGAATTAGTTAAGGTATATGAGGAATATAAGGAGAACACGAAAATTAAATTGAGATTTTTTGAACTAAAGTTAATAGTGTTTAGTTATGTAAATATAAAAATTAAAAATAATATTATTATTAATATTTACCATTAGATATATCTAGTCATAGTCATGGTGAAACATGGGCTAAGCCCTATAGTCATAGTTATTGTTATAACCATAGTTATTGTTATAGCTATAGTCCTAGTCATCTTTATACCCATACCCATAGCTATAAACATAGTTCTATTTAAACTCCAATATAAATATATTTAAACTCTAATATAATTAATTATCTTTTCTTTGTACCTAAGTATAACCCTCTACCTTTCTGTACTACACTTATGCATTCACCAGTAATTGCAAAATTAATTAAATCAAGTGTGGCTGATAAAGCAGCTCTTGGGTTTCTACTTGGATTATTAGCAACTTTCTTTCCAAAGTTAACTGTTGCTCTAACAGCACTTTTAAGGAAATCTTTCAATCGTTCTGCTCCTATTGTTGCATCAGATACCTTCATTGACTTATTTCTTCTACATTTAGTACAATTATCCTTTAACATCTTAGTTCCCTTAGCTGTAACAACCCCTCTAATATTATTAGTACCCTTATAATGTGTACCACCAACACAATAATTAGTTTTAAACCTAATAAAGTTACTCATATTTACATATAAAAAATAATGGAAGTTAATAAGTATAATCCTTTTGTTGTTAAGAGGGCTTCGCCCCTGGTTCCCCAGCCTAAAACTCAGCCACTACCAAAGAGTAATACTAAGCCATTAACTAAGGCTAAGACTAAACCCAAGCCCAAGACTAAACTTGAAGCTAGAGGCGTGTCTCCAGAGAAAATAAGAAAAAAAAGAAAATGAATTTTATTTATGCTAAAGGTTTTGTTAAGACTAGTAGGAATTATTTTGACTATGACCATAACTAAGATTAACAACGACTATGACATTGACTAGAGCTAGAACTATAACAATGACTAAGATAATGACTATAACATTGGCTATAACTATAACTACGAGATTATATCAACCATGTTATTATCATCACTTTTAACACTAATAACCTCTCTAGTTAATACTATTGCATGACATATAACATCTGCAACTGCAGCACTAAATTTAAAATTAAGTTGTATTGTTTGTGGACCTATATGATCATTTTGTTATCTGGTAACAAATACATATATTCTATAACTACTTTTGAATGTTCTCTGATTTATATATCGTTTAATATTATGAGGTAACCCATTATAATCTTTATTAAAATTAACAATTATTTTAAAAGTCTCATTATCATTATTAGTACCATATTGAATATTCATTCTATCCTCGGGATAAAACTCACTGCCAATCTTACAATAACATTCAGTAACATTCATTACATCAAATATACTTGCATCATTAGTTTGTTCATTAACATTATTATTTTCAAAACCAAATATTATATATTGTGGTCTTTCCATACCACTTTCATTAACATAATCGAATAAGAAGTTAGTAGCATTGGGTACATTCTTATAAAATGTCTTTCTTTCATAATAACTAAAATCAATATTACTCTTTTTATTTAATCTTTTCTGTAAAATAATTCTGTTATCTTTACTAGGATCAATACTAGGTACACACCATGATATATCTCTCATATCTATATTACCACCGTTAGCTACTGCACCAGCATCAGCATCAACTCTATATAGAGCTCTATCAGTATTATTTCTTTTTATTATTAGTTTAAATCCTAGTTCATATGTAATCTTTTCTAAGTCTTTCACAAAAACAAATAGATCACTCCTCTTAACCATCATAAACATATGACCTCGTTCTGCAGTAGCAAGCAGCATGATCACTTTTAAGTTGACTATCCCTATAACCTTGATTTCTAAAAAAAACCAGTCTCATATTCATCATCAGTACTAGTTTATAACTTATACAGCAATAGGTTAGGATGACAATAATCTATATTTTCAACAGTCCTACTACTACTAGTTTTAAGCTTAATTGAACTAAACAATGCCATCATACCATAATTATTCAATCTGATATTAGCAATTACACCACCAGCATTATTTTATACCACAAACTCTATCTCTAGATATGAATCATGTATATTTAAATGATTCTCTTCTCTATTGAGAATGATATTAATATTAGCATTAACCGTATTCATTGTTGCTAGACTATTCGGTTTATATTTTATAAACATACTTTTGTGTATATCATTATTATATTCATAATTTGTATCCAGATTAGAGTCCATTTTTATAAGGAAAGAATTCAAATATAATTAAGACTTTAACAATAACCAAAAATATAACTATAGCTATGACTATAACTGTAGCTATAACTATGACTATAAATATGGCTTTAATTATAGCTATAATTATAATCTAATATTTCAATATAAAAAATGACTGACAATTTAATCTTATTTGAGCTATAAAAGATACTTGAAACTCTAACTAAAACTAAAGAAGAACACACACTTAACTTTAGAATGATAAAGCCAACAGAAAAGTTTAACTTTAGTGAACCTATACTTAATACAACAAAGTTAGGTTTAATTAGGTTATCAGTTCATAACTCAGTGTTTAATATGAATAGAGGGAACAATCAGTTTTTGTATTATGACAACACTTTAGCTGTTACACCAGGGGCATATGAATGAAATATGTAATAACTAAAATAGCAGAATTAATAATAGAAGAAATTAATGGTAATGTTATAATAAAACCCAATAAGAAAACAATTAAATGTTTAATGGCAATAAAACAAGGTCCACTTAGCCTTGATGTAGAAAAATCAATAGCCTGATTACTAGGACTTAGAAAGAAAGTATATGAACCAGGTAAATATGCATCTCAAAAGATTAATGATATTATGGGTTTTAGTACTATAAACATTCAGTGTAATATTATATTTGGTGTTAAAGATAATAGGAATAATATAGACATACTGCATACTTTTACTCTAACAGAACCACTGGGTTACTTGATAAATATTATAACAACTAATATCTTATATCAAAATGTAACAAAGGGTAGAATAGAATATATTGAATTTCATATTAGTGCATACTATTGTTTATGGTGCTACTGGTACAGGTAAGACCTATTTTGTTAGACAATACTGAAGTTGTATCAGGGAACCTGTTTGGTAAACGACGAGCAGAGCTCGTTCACAGATCAGCAAAGCTGCTTTGCAGATCAAGATCAAGATGATGTCGAAGAACAAAAGAAATCAAAGTATTAAAAGATGAGAGAGATTGGATGAATCCAGAAACTGGTAGACCCTAAGGCGATTTCAATATGTGTGATATAAACATGATCACATCAAAAAAACAGTTCCTGATAATCATAGTCATATACTTAGTCATATACTTAGTCATCTGCGAAGCAGTTCCTGATAATCATATACTTATTCATAGTCATAGTCATCTGCGAAGCAGTTCCTGATAGTCAAAGCCATAGACTTATACTTATACTTAAACTTATACCAACTCTTATACCTGTCATAAATATCATTAAACTACATTACTCTCCAATCCCAATTAATTCTTAGTTTACAACAATTATATCTATTTTTAGATTTATCAATGACAATGTAATCATAAGGCTCACCCAATACTTTTTCACATATAATACTAAAATCATTTTTACTATGTTGAGATCCGGTAAAGTTGTCATAATATATAGGAGTGACTGCTCTACCTCTTTGTTCAAAGAAAATAAATAGATTACAATTCTCTCTAGCATTCTGTCTATCTGCCGAGAATCAATTTGTTTTAGATATACCATATCACAATTTTCACGTCTAGCTCTACAAAAGTATTAACTAATAATTGATTCCTTACTCACAACAACATCAAATATTGTGAGTTTCTTCTGGTTGTTTATCAGGCCCGGGTAAATCTTTTATATCTTTAATAAACACAATATTTTTTATACTTTAAATCATCTTGTTGTTTACCGGTGGGACCAACTATATATAAATTATCAAACTGCATACTAGTGATAATTAGATTCTTTAATAAGACCGTCTTTACCACATTCACTAGGAGCAGATATTATACATCTGAAGTTTTCTTGGAAAGGGGGATTGACAATTATATTAAAATCAGCCAGCCATGATTATGATTGTAGACTACCATTAACATCAATACATAAATTAGATCCCCCTTGATGGGCGAGACAAGACCAGAGGTCTTTGCTGAAAGGGAGTACCCCTTTGAAATGTTTTCAACACTGCTCGCCCCTCCACATCTACATAGTGAGCAAGGTTTATCTCTTTGTTCAGTTTCACTAATTATACTAATATACTTATCATCAACATTATCACAATGGGTCTCCGGCCATGTTTCACCACTACCATTGCCATTACCATAATCATTACCATAACCACTGACATTTTCATTGACATTGACATTGACATTATCCTTAGCGTTAACATTGCCATTGAGATTGTTGTTGACATTAACATTGTCATTGCCGTTGCCATTTACATTGAAATTTTCATTGCCATCTGCGGAGCACGTTTCCTGATTGTCATTAACATTGACATTACCTCTGACATTGTCATTAAAAATGTCTTTGGAATTGTCATTAACATTAACTTCAGCTTTACCTCTTACTTTACAACTAAAGCAAATACACTTATCATACATCTTCGTACATTTAACTTGATAAACTAGAATACCCAAAGCACCCTCTATTATAAATCTTCTATCAATAAGATAGATCATATATAAACAATAAGCCCCACAATAAGATTCATCGTATTCAAGTATTCTTTCATTAGAGCCCAGATCAACATATTCCTCTAAGAATAACGCCAAAACCGTCAAAGTAATAAACTTTTCCACCTCCCCTTCATATAACTTAAACCCACTGAGTACCATCAGTTGGATGTAGATTAACAATAATGTTGAAATTATTGTTGTTGATAGTAAGTGTTGTCTCATCTTCCATTACTATTTCTATTAGAATTAGACATATATCTTTGCCTATATCTTCTATTCTAATATTACTAATTGCTTTATTAACAATACCATATTCATTATTAAATTCTTCAAAACTTACTTCTAAGTCTAACTTTGAGTATAACTATAAGTCTAATTATAAGTCTAATTATAAGTCTAAGTCTAAGTCTAAGTCTAAGTCTGATTATATTTCTAGTTATAAGTCCAAGTCTAAGTCTAAGTCCAAGTCTAATTATAAGATTGTATTTTATATATAAAAATGGAGACTCTTGTAATAATTTCTATACTTGCATTCATAGCAGCGTTTTGTTTTGTACTATATAATGACATGTCAAGTAAATATACAATACTAGACGAAAGTTTTGGTGGATTTATGAATAAAAGTTAGTTAGATTTGAATTTGAAAAGTCGCCATTGCCTACTATTGTTTATGGTGCTACTGGTACAGGTAAGACTTATTTTGTTAGAAAATACTGAAATTGTATCAGGGAACCTCTTTGGTAAACCACGAGCGGAGCTCGTTCACAAATCAGCAAAGCTGCTTAGCAGATCAGGATCAGGATGATGTAAAAGAACAAAAGAAATCATAGTATGTAAAGATGAAAGAGATTGGATAAATCCAGAAAATGGTAGACCCTATGGCGATTTCAATATGTGTGATATAAATAAGATCACATCAAAAAAAATAGATAGTTTTGAAAACTGTGTAATTGTTGATATGGGCAGAAAGATAAAAAACGATATATTTGATTATTTTGCAGAAGGAAGACATGATGATATTCAAATGATTGTAATGAAACATAAACCAGCACAGCAAGAATGAGTAGTGATACTATTTATATAATAACTTATAATCTTATAATGGAGCAGACCTTTTTAAAAATTCTAATGATATTTATAATTGCAGGCATGACTTCCATGGCATAATTCAACAGTTAAATAGTAGCTATTATAATTGTACAGATGGAGCTTCGCTATTGCATAAGAAAGAGGAAAACTTTATTATTATTGAAAAAAAATAGAACAACAATATATGACTCAAGAAGTGGTTTCCTATATCTAAAGCTCTTAGTTTAAAAGATGAAATAGAGCGCAATGAGATAAATAAACTTATAGGTTATATAAAACCACTATTAAATAGTGCCACGGATAGAAATACTAATAATGAAGATAACTACCAGTTCTATTTTAGTGAAATTCTTACTTCAAGGGGTATTAAGATACAGAATGATGTGTTAACAAAAGAAATGGTTGCCGTTAATTGGCCAAAGCATGTGGGCTGCATATCGGGGGTTTTGAGTTCATTCTTTATGACATATAATTGTATTAAACCTGATACAACAGTAAGAGCTGCAGCACATGTAGCGTCACATGCAAGTCCTATGATAAATAGAACGGGTACATTATTTAACTTTGCTTACGCGGAGTAACTGGACCAGGAAGATGGCCATGAACAGGAACTCATAAAAGAAGGGTATACGGATGAAGAGATTGAAGTTTTAAATGAAATGGCCAGAGCTGATTTAGATAATCTATGTTAGATTAATGAAAAATTTAGAGAAAAAATTATAAATTTTGTTGGAGATAAAGCCGGGTTGAGTAATGAAAACATTTTAGATAAAAGATTTATAAATAATACTCCTAATAAGCTAGGCATGGAAACTCTAGCTAAGTTTTCCTTCTCTAAAGATTTTACTAAAGACTTAATTGAAATTATAGGTCATCATAAGAGATTATGATTATAAATATAAAACTGTAAAATTAATAAAACTAAATAAATAAATAAATAAATAAATAAATAAATAAATAAATAAATAAATAAATAAATAAATAAATAAATAAATAAATAAAAAATAAATAAATAAAAAAATAAATAAATAAATAAATAAATAATTAAAACTATAAATAAATAAACATAAAATTTTGTTTCCTTATAAAAAGTGTACATGAAATGTTTAGATTGTAATTATGAATGTGGAACCCCCTACAGTTTACTTTTTCATTAATGTTAAATTAATAATATTTTAATGTATTAAATGTATGTAACATTCTTGCTATTTTTATGTACTTAAAAATGTACATAAGTATGTTAAAAATGTTCTAAATATAACTCTAGCTATAGCTTTAACTCTAACTCTAGCTCTAGCTTTAATTCTAAATCTGATTCTAATTCTAACTCTAGCTCTACTTCTAACTCTAGCTCTACTTCTATCTCTAGCCCTGGCTCTAACTCTAGCTCCCCCTTCTTACCCTAGCACCACTTCTAACTCTGGCCCTACTTCTAGCTCTAACCCCAGTTCTAACTCTAGCCCTATTTCTGACTCTAGCCCTACTTCTAACTCTAGCCCTACTTTCAACTCTAGCCCTACTTCTTACTCAAGCCCCGCTTCCAATTCTAGCCCTACTTCTAATGGTGAAACATGGGCGAAGTCCCATTCTAGTCCTAGTTTTATCATTAGTACTATCCCCGGCTCTAACCCTAAGCAAAGCCATATAGAAATAAAATTTGATATAACAAATAAAATTTGTAATAAAAGTAGAGTTATAAAACAGATAACATGTTTTGTTAAAATAGAAGTCAATATGTGAAGAATGCAATTCAACTAAGGTTAAGTGTGAATATTGCCTTTCTATTATTAGCTTTAGAGGGTTAGGGAGTCATATAAAAAATTCTCATAAGGTATAGATCTAGCTAAGGGTATTCATCCTGTTAACGAAATAAAAGAAGAATCAGAGTATCATAAATATTATCTAATATATTGCAAATTAATAGCCAAAGGTATAGATATAGTTAAATTATTAGAAGAGTAGATTAGCCAAAGCTACTTCGCAGATTACTAAATATTTTTTATAAATCTTTATTAATATAAGACTTATCTCTAGCCTTATCATAGCCTTATCATAGCCTTATCTCTAGCCTTATCTCTAGTCTTATCTCTAGCCTTATCTCTAGCCTTATCTCTAGCCTTATCCCTAGTCTTATCTCTAGCCTTATCTTTTGCCTTATCTCTAGCCTCATCTCAAGCCTTATCTCTAGCCTTATCTTTAATAAAATTATAAGCCAGAAATATAATTATAATAAATTTTTCGGAAAAATTAAGAGATAAGAGCTTATCCGCATACTTGCGCATTATTCTGAGTAGGAGACTATGCGCAACTGAGCACGTGCGCATGGTGTGCGTAACCATGCGGGTCGAAGCTTATTTTTGATTTATTTTTAACCCTAACCCTAACCCTAACCCTAACCCTAACCCTAACCCTAACCCTAACCCTAACCCTAACCCTAACTCTGGCCCTACTTCTAGCTCCAACCCCAGTTCTAACTCTAGCCCTATTTCTGACTCTAGCCCTACTTCTAACTCTAGCCCTACTTTCAACTCTAGCCCTACTTCTTACTCAAGCCCCGCTTCTAATTCTAGCCCTACTTCTAATGGTGAAACATGGGCGAAGTCCCATTCTAGTCCTAGTTTTATCATTAGTACTATCCCCGGCTCTAACCCTAAGCAAAGCCATATAGAAATAAAATTTGATATAACAAATAAAATTTGTAATAAAAGTAGAGTTATAAAACAGATAACATGTTTTGTTAAAATAGAAGTCAATATGTGAAGAATGCAATTCAACTAAGGTTAAGTGTGAATATTGCCTTTCTATTATTAGCTTTAGAGGGTTAAGGAGTCATATAAAAAATTCTCATAAGGTATAGATCTAGCTAAGGGTATTCATCCTGTTAACGAAATAAAAGAAAAATCAGAGTATCATAAATATTATCTAATATATTGCAAATTAATAGCCAAAGGTATAGATATAGTTAAATTATTAGAAGAGTAGATTAGCCAAAGCTACTTCGCAGATTACTAAATATTTTTTATAAATCTTTATTAATATAAGACTTATCTCTAGCCTTATCATAGCCTTATCATAGCCTTATCTCTAGCCTTATCTCTAGTCTTATCTCTAGCCTTATCTCTAGCCTTATCTCTAGCCTTATCCCTAGTCTTATCTCTAGCCTTATCTTTTGCCTTATCTCTAGCCTCATCTCTAGCCTTATCTCTAGCCTTATCTTTAATAAAATTATAAGCCAGAAATATAATTATAATAAATTTTTCGGAAAAATTAAGAGATAAGCGCTTATCCGCATACTTGCGCATTATTCTGAGTAGGATACTATGCGCAACTGAGCACGTGCGCATGGTGTGCGTAACCATGCGGGTCGAAGCTTATTTTTGATTTATTTTTATTTTTGATTGTGCTTATAGTAGTGGATAAAACGGGGCTTCCAGTTAGCAGGACGATTTGGCCCATTTCCTCGAATTCATGGGGGGATGGGCCCAATTGGACTGGTGGCTGGAAGCCCCGTTTTATCCACTACTCCTTTGGTTCGTCCTATCTTTGTTCATGTTGGGGTGGCATGCATATAGAGATACCGAATTGTGTGATCTGTAATAGACAGGCCTAATTTAATACACGATAAAAATTAGCAGCATCTTATCAGATCTTACACAACTTGCCTATGGAGTAATTGTTTCTCATAATAACTGATACGATGTTATTAGATAACAACTTTTGATCAGAGTTTTATCAGCTTTTTGACAATGAAATTCTCAAAACACTTCCCAGGTTGAGGTCCAGAGCGAAATGGCCTCTAATCAGACCATTCCAGACAAAACAAACCTCTAATCAGCCGGGCTAGACTAGTTTGACCTCTGATCAAACTAGAGTGCGCTCTAAGCTCCGTGTGCGCTTAGAGTGCGCTCGAAAAATTCCTCTGATCAGACTATTGTGCGCTCGAATGTCACCCCTTGATAAGACGAGTGTGCGCTCGAATCCTCCTCTAATCAGACTGAAGTGCGCTCGAAATTGCCTATGATAAGACTGATATGCGCTCGAAGTCACCTCTGATCAGACTGAAGTGCGCTCGAAATGGCCTCTGATCAGACTGAAGTGCGCTCGAAGTTGGCTCTGATCAGACTAAAGTTCGTTCAAAATAGTCTGATAAGAGAAAGGATTTGAACATGGAAAAATCTCTCAATATTTTTATAATATATTCATTTCATAAAAATTGATGTTTTCAGAAATATATTCAACTAAGAAAAAGCCTATAATAAAAGTATTATCAATTAAAAGAAATCCGAAGTGCCGGAAAAACAATTTGTTGAGTATAATAACAATTCATGTTTTTCACCTAATAGATGAACTTAGACAGCTTTACATGATAATGTCTTGATCTACAGTTAATAGCAATCTTTTCATGAGCCAGTTAAGTAGACTTCTCTGAAGCACGAAACACTGCAGACGAAACATCACAAGATGAACAAGACTTCGTTCAAGTCAGAAACAAAAGCAAGCGGTCCCGAAATTTTCCAAAAACCAACTCTGAAACAATCAGACCAGTTATAATAACGATAAATCCGAGACCAACACAAGTTCACTTTGCCCGTTCCATGAGAAGTAGTTTCCCTCAACTCAAAAATAATTGCATCAGAGAACAATGAATTCTTTATCCAACACGAAGACCAAAGTTCAAGAGAATGTCTGCTGAACGCCCCAAATCTACCACTTGTCTTCTGTTAGCACACTTCTGTTAACGCCAGAAACACCCTTCCAAAAGCCAAAACTAAACCCAGTTTTGTAATCGTAAATATTCATCATAGCATACAAGAAAACGAAGTGAAAGAAGAACTTCTCAACAACAATGCTATGAATGTTATCAAGGTGCTTCGGATAACAAGCAGGGCCACCGGAAAACCAAAGAAACTGATTCGCGTGATAACAGATTGCTCAAACCATGTAACAGCCGCAATCAAACATTGCGTTAAAATAGGCTGGGTGCTTCACCGCTGCGAGCCAAGTAAAGAACCACCTCACATTAAACAATGCTTCAAATGTCAAAAGTTTGGTCATTCGGCAAGCGACTGCAAAGAGGAATTGAGATGTCTACGGTGTGCAGGCAAACACACGGTAAAAAATTGCAATGAATCAAAAGAACAGGCAAAGTGTGCAAACTGTGGTGGCTCACATGCAACTGTGTATAGAGGCTGTCCAGCATATCAGAACGCCGTGACAGAAGCAAACAAACAGAAACAAGAAACGGAATACTCAAGTGCCATTTCAAGGAAAGATACTCAAAACACTCGGTCGTTGACCACTACAAAAATTACTGTTCTAGTTGCTGAAGTTCTCAGTAAAATTAGAAACAGTTTCAATACAATGTCCTATAGCGATATTATCAGCGTCGTCAGCAACAGTGCCTCCAGAGTGTTTAACGAAAAAATAGATGGTCAAGAAATTTACGATAATTTTAGGAAAACCAACCTGATGCAAACTGTTAACACAAATATGATTCAGTCAAGCAGCTAACAAAACTTTGCAAATGGACAACATTAAAATTTTACAATGGAACTGTCGTGGCTTAGAAAACAAAATTCATGAATTGTTCTTTTTCTGACGGAAGAAAGTATTGACATTGTTTGCCTTATTGAAGTCAAATGGCAAAAACCTTTCGCACAAGAAAATTCCTTCATTGTAACAGAAGCAAAAGCAAGCAGTTTTTATGGTTCTGTTATCACTGCAAAGAAGGGCATAACGGTCAAAGAGATCAAACCAATAACAACAACAAGAAGCAGTAACGGACATGCATTAGAGATAATTGGTGTGAACTTGGAAACACCAATCATTGGAAACCTATGGATAATCAATGTTTACAATTTGCCCAATCAAGAACTAAATATTAGTGAAACATTTGATAGCAACCTCCAGAATATGTTCATCTGTGGAGATTTCAATTCCCCTCACCAAGAGCTCAATTGTACATACAAAACCAAAAACGGTGAAAAACTGCTGGAAATAATTGATGACGGAAATTTCAAACCACTGAACAACGGCTATCTAACCTTTCAATCTAATCAGCATAAGAGCCAAAACATGCTTGATCTACATTTCTGCAGTCTTTCAGTCTTTAAAAATTTTAACAATTTTCAATAATTATTAGAAGATTTTGGTAGCGACCACTCAGCGATACTTACCTCATTGAAGCTCAAAATCCAAACAGAATTCGTGTTACAAGCCAAAGTCAATTTCGCGAAGTTCGAAAAACATGCGAAAAACAATTACAAAAAATCATGCTTGTACCCACCAAAGTATCCAAACAAATACAATCTAAATGAAATAAACCATAGACTCATCGATCTAATTCATAAATCAATCGAGCAATCATACGTAAATACGAGTCACCATATTAGTCCAGAGATAATCATTCTAATCAAGCAAAAAAAAGATAAGGAGGCCACTAAAAAGTGCAACGAATGACACTTTCTATCGACTGAGAAAAGAAATCCATTTCTTGCAAAGAGAAATCAGAAAAGCAGAGCTTTCAAACGTTCAAGAAAGACAAAATTGAAAGACAAATTAGAAAAACAATTGAAACAGTGAAACACTCAGGCAATAAAGGGTTCTGGAAAGCAAATAAAACCATCACTAGCGATAAGCAACAGTCAAGCGGATCACATTTACAAATAACTTTTAAAGACAAAATCGCTGTAATTGACCATGAAAAATGAGAAATATTTAAAAGCCTACTGAGTGAGACAATGAAAGAACACCAATACGAAAATAAAGACTTACAGATGCATTTTTGCGAGACAGAGCAAAAGACAAAACATCTAATTGAAGCCGACCCAAATGAAATAACTGAAGACAATTTCTTATACGTTGAAGAAATCAATACAATTTTGAAACATTCAAGTGAATCATGTCCCGGGCCAAACAAAATAAGCTATCAACGACTGGAGGCGCTACTAAAAAAACATTAAAGCTTTCAGATGCATAATTATTTCCTGCTCAATTAACAATTCCTACGTACCATGCGTTTGGAAAGACACACAAGCAACAGTGCTTCCAAAACCTCAACAAGACAGGACGAAAGCAGAAAATTACAGACCAATTAGCCTTACCAATTGTATTGTAAAGGTCTGTGAAAGTGTTGTTAAAAATCTCATCCTAGACCACTGTGAAGAAAACGAAGTCTTTGGATCACAACAAAGTGCATACAGAGCAAACAGATGCACAACTGATAATCTCCTTGTTTGGACTCAGCATATAAGTGAAGCATATCAGAGGTCCGAATTGGTGGGACTCTTTTGATGCAGTCTGGAGATTAGGGTTGACTGACAAACTTAACAAAATCAGAATGCAGAAAAAAATCATAAAATGGGTGAATTCTTTCCTCTCACAAAGAAATGTTTACGTAAAAAAATAAGAAAAAAAGAAGCGAGACATTCTTACCAACAGCCGGATTTCCCCAGGGTAGCGTTGTGGCGCCCATACTGTTCTTCATTTCTGTCTCTAACATTCCAGAAACTCCGGCAGAAATTTCCCAGTTCGCAGATGACTTTGCATTATTTTACAGGTCAAAGTCCAGTCAGTTAATACAAAACAAACTCCAAGGTTCACTCAATATACTCATAAAGTGTTGTGATAGGCTGAAATCAAAATAAATCCCGCCAAAACAAGTACATGCTATTCAGAAATCCTTCGAAAAGACAAACAAATCTCAGCCTAAACATCAATGAAGAATTTAAATTGAAGAAACGAAAACCATGAAGTTCCTAGGAATAACCAAGCCTCCCCACCTAAACTGGAATGAACATTACAAAGACATCACAACCAGAGCAAACAAGCGAATCTTCCAGCTGTGGCGTCTAAGCGACCTCAATGTTGAGCAGGAAAGTTTACTACTGCTGTACAAGTCCTGGATCCGGCCTTTATTTCTATATGCAAACGCTTGCTGGCTCAACCAATTGCAAGCGGTTATCTCTATCATGCAAAAAGCGCAAAAAAGACCGCTAAGAATTTGTTTAAGGAAACCTCGATGGTATAGCGTGCAAAAGTTACATGAATAATCTAATTCACCTACTATAAGAAACATTCAGATACGACTGGCAAAAGACTACATCAAGCGCGCACAAAAGAACAAAATTGAAACAATTTTACGCCTCATAGAAAAGAAAAGGTAATGTCCAAGGAACAACTGCAGAAGCACATTGGACCTGCTGATTGTTATGACCAGCTGATTGATGCTCAGTCCTTCTTCGTTCAGTTCTAGCTTAATAAAATTTCTTTTTTTCTCTCTCTCTCTCTCTCTCTCTCCTACTTACTTATTCTTTCTTTCTTCCCCCTCTCAGACAAAACTTACCGTCCTGCCCAACAATGTCCAATAACAACTGCAAACGCGGCTAGCCAGAAGTACTCAACGACAAGTAAAAGAAATCAGGAATAGCCAGTAAAAACCCTCCACGGTGTTTATAATGGCTTCGTACCCCAGTAACATTGTACAGTTTAGAGCCAAGGTCACAAATTCAAACTCTTGAAACTACTGTTGTAATAAACTTGATTGTTAATGGTTGTACATGAACTTATTTGCGTGGTTAATCGCAACCTTTTCAAAAGGGGACGGGTAGTTAGTATCAGCTGGGCCTCTTGTTTCTGATCAACCAAAAAAAGACAGCCTCAGTCAGCAAAACAAAAACAAAAAAAATTGATAAAAAATTCGCTCGAATTGGCCTCTGATCAGACAAGTTTGCGCTCAAAACTGCCTCTGGGCAGACCGTCCCAGACCGACGTGACCTCTGATCAGACAAGATCCAGACCATTGTCCAGACAAAAGTGCGCTCGAAGTCTTCTCCAGACCATGTAATCCGAGCGCACCGAGAACATGTGTGCGCACAAAGATGGTCTGATCAGAGGTCACTTCAGTCTGGCCATCTCGACCTGGGTTAGGTAGAGCGCGTAATGATTTTGATCAGAGGAAGGACACACAAAAGTTTGACAATGACTATATATACAGATTTGTTATCAGTGCATGTTTTTGCGAGACAGTCTTAATTGAAAAGCAATTCACTTTGGGCTGTGACCTTAGCCATGATGGCTACAGTTTATCTCAGTAAACGTAGAAGATATCAGCTGATGGTCAAGCAGACTGTGAAATGTTAAGACAATTTTCTAACTCTTATAGGTCGTGTGGATTTTGCTCTAAATATTATTGAGATCAAACATCTCAATAGTTGAGCAAAAGATTATGAAAGTTGTTGAATCAGTGCAAAGAGAAAAGAGCAAGATTGGATTCACCTTGGTTAAGCGTGTGAGCTTGTTGTAAGTATAGTCTGTCCCATAAAGTTGAAATAAGCGAACGTTCGAAAAACGCCAAAAACGTGCAATTGAGCATCAATGTGCTCATTTGAATGTCAACGTTTTCTCCATTAAGTTTTAATTCATCAATTTTTTCTGCATGTTTTGAATTTGTACTTTGACCTTTTAACTCTAATCTATGGCTTTCGAAACGTTCGCTTATTTCAACTTTATGGGACACGCTATACATCGTGTCAACACACACGGGACAGAAAAACAACAAAACAGACTTCAAACAACTTTAAATAGTAAGTTTTCGTATGAACGTTTATACAGTTTTACCATGAAATGTAGCTATGAATAGTACATATATGTACTTATATATGCTTTTGGTCTGGGATGGTCTGGACATATTCGACTTCGAGTGCACGAAGAACGCACTAAAAGTTTTGAACGCACGATAGTCTGGAGATAGGCACTTTCCGTCTGGGGCTGTCTGGACATATCTGGCTTCGGTCTGGCACCTCAACCTGGGTTCCCATTACGAGCAGTTTCATATCTTTTTAATGCCTCCAG
>NW_027453638.1:0-23517 GCF_964194025.1 Convolutriloba macropyga | reverse complement strand
CACAAAGTGATACATTTTTGGCCAGACAGACTTGGTTCGAGACTTAACAGATTCAAAGTCAGGCATGGCCCCGTTCAAAACCGATTTTTATTAATGTGGAGCCAAACTGATCGGGCTTTTGTCATCCAGGGCCAGACCCAAGACTAATCAACTTGCAATAACAAGAGTGCTTTAATTTCTCTAAAAAGTAACTGGCTGGCACCTGGAGAAATATGTAAAAATTTAATACTCGCAGAACTTTTTCTTTGGAGTCCCGTACCGAACTCGAAGTCAGTATCAGTATTGGAAAAGTCTAAATCCAAGTCTTATTTAGTTTTTCAGTACTGGGCAAGTCTTAAAACAAGTTTTACAATTCTGACAAGTCTTGGCCAAGACTTGGGAAACACTTGCAAGTTGATTCCCAAGTCAAAACCAACTTTTCAAAAAATGTCGAGTAAAAATTTTGAATTCAAAAAAAAATTCGCAACATGCCACGATTTTTGCATTAATTTTTATGTGGCATGCTTAATTTTTCCCCAATTTTCACCCTGGTGCTACAGGTGCCCTTGTCCTTTAATTTCCTTGAGCCATTGAGGCTGAGTCGTGCTGCCGAGGCGCAATTTGGTTGCCTGCGACTCAATGTTCACGTCAGTTGTTCACGTAATTTAACTTTCAAGTCCTTCATGTAGAGACCTTCTACCAAAAAACCCAATTTGCTTCATTTTTTTCTGATTTGTGTAGAATAACAGAAAACTATATCAGTTCCGACCATGTTTCTTTTTAGTCTAGATACTTCTACACTCAGGTCACCATTTTTCCTCCAGAAAGTTTAGTAAAAAAAACAAAAATACTTCCTCATTTAATTCTTAAATGAAAGTCTGCAAAGTTTTGATCCGTTATCCTAACAATTAAAATAAGTTTCAGATTTTACGAAACCCACGAGTTGTCATCAAAGCAGTTTTCTCACCTTTGTCACCAAATAAAAGCAAAAACAGAAATTGAAGCTAGCGAGCTCAACATAAAATACTCTCAAGAATTAAAAATATACGCTACACTACAATTCAAAAAAAACTGACGAATCAAGTCCTTCTTTTCGGATTCAGATCAGTATTACAACAAAAAAGTAAAAAAAGAAAATATGGTAACTTCGATATTCTGAAATTTTGAAATATCAAGTCGACCATAAGAGTCTTATCTTGGTTACGGCAGCTGATTCTGTTCAAGTAAGACAAAACTGAACCTGTCATACTTTTTGCAAAATACAAATTTATTGACCAAATGGTTTCTTCTGTTTTAACCGAGTGTGCCGTTATCTATTCATTAAAAATTCGAATTATGTCGCAGCTAAAGAAAACAAGTCTCTTTTAATAGTTTTAGAACTTACCTGATAATCTTCAATCAGTTCAAGAGAAAAATTACAATTATAGAAACCTCGGGAAAATAACCTAATCGACTACAAATTGCATTCAATTATAGTGGACCAGTTATACCGTGATTTATCGGCCCGTACCGAACTCGAAGTGTAAATCAGTAGTGGGAAATTGTATATGCAAGTCTCCCAAGTAATATATTTTGCTCGGTTTCCCGCTTGAAATTCGTTTTTTGAACGTATATTAACGGCGCAAAAGTAAAAATAACAACAGGTTATGTGGCACAGAAAGGAGGATGAACGTCTAGGGAGCGAGATATTGTGGGTGCAATCCCCGTACGGAACTTTACATTTAGGTTTGGCCCAAATCTGACCATTGTAAAATCAGACTGAACACAAGTCTGACAAGACAAAAAAGTGGCATAAATCATTCTATGATTCAGTAATGATTAGGAAATGCATTTACACAGGCCCAGTCCTGAAGCGCACTTGGAATTAGGTACGGGGGTAGAAATAAAATGGTTATATTGCAAGATTTTGCCAGATTTTTTGCAATAGTATACATATTCATGAAAAATTCATGCCAGAATCTGGAAAGATAAAAATGTTTCTGCCAGAATCTTGCAAGATAGCTTTTTCTTCTACCAGAAATTCACATGAAAGCCATTTTTGTCAGCTTCTTGCAGGAAAGCCATTTTTTGTCAGCTTCTTGCAGGATAGCCATTTTTTAAACCAGAATCTTAAGAGATAGCAGTTCTGGCAACTACATTTTACATTTGAAAAATCGCGATAAAACCACTCCTAAGAAATTGAACTAAGTAATTGAACTCCTATGTCTTTAACTATAAGTATTAAAAAGTCGACTGTTCACATATTCTGTGCATTGATAAATCAAATAGAAGAAAACAACATGAGAAAAAAAATTAATCTAAGGCATGGGACAAGGAGTCCTTCTGTCTTCGATCATCTCACTTTCTCAAATTTTTTTTCTATTTCTTCGATTTGTTTCTTAACTTTTTCTAGAAGACTTTTGCCTAAACTACAAACTAAAAAAGATATCATGCAGATGAGTTTTTAAGAGAGCAGATAGTTAATGTTAAATTTTTACCGAAAGCGATTGTTAGTTGTTGATTCCTTACCCTGTTGTTTTCTCTCAATAACGTTTTCAAAAGTTAGTGGTCAAGATTTTTCTTTTTTGAAGGCAATACCTTTTAGAGCTCTTATAATTTTTTTACTGTTTCTTTTACCACAACGAAACGTGCAAGTTAATTTGAAATAACGTCAAAAGAGTTTTTTTCACTTCTTCAAAAAAATTCTGGCACTGTTTTGAACTTTTTTAAGGATAGGAATCTCGATAGCAATTTCTGACAGATTTTGCAAAATAACTATTGTTCTGCCAGAATCTTGCAAGATAACCATTTTTTGCAAGATTCTGGGTGAATCCTGCAATATAATCCTTTCCTCTAAACTAGGGTACTTCATCGTTATTATCGGGCTCTCAAAATATGCAACTTTTCAGCTTCGCACCGTCATTTGATATCAGGGCAATAAAAGTGCTGTAATTAGACTCTTTGATTCTTCAATGAAGAAATTGCAGGTTTATCTTTGATTGCCATGACACCTCAGCCCCAGAAAACTAACAAAGTACTCTGAATTAGGCTGTAATTTTTAGCTCTTTTCTCGTCCGAAAAATATTGAAGTCCTCAAACCTGATTTTGCAATTCCTCCCGATTCCTTTATGAGGGACAATTTTGGTCTTTCCCATTATAGCTCCTCATGAAAATATAGCCCCCCCCCTTATGGTATATTTACCATGATTGGGGGGCTATAGGTTATCTGACAACTAAGCTGGGGGGGGGGGGCTATAACGGGAAAGACCCGACAATTTTTTCTATCAAAATGTGTTGTCAATTGTTTTTGAATCATTCCCGGATTTTTAATCAGCCAGTTGACGCTTGATACTATCACTGTGTTGTAGCTGTAGTCTTACTGTATATTCAATGTTTGGTTGAAAATGACAATATTGTCAATGTCACTCACGTTAGTGTCATTGCATCTACTGGTTGAAACAAGTTTTCGGCAAGCCAGTTTTCTGTAAACTTGGGGTCTTTTCCTTTTGTGCCACCCCCCCCCCCGCCTCCAGTAAGTTAGGGTCTTTCCCATTATAGCCTTGCATGAAATTATAGCCCCCTATTATGGTATAATTACCATGATTGGGGGCTTTAGGTTATCTGACCACTATGCTGGGGGGGGCTATAATGGGAAGTTATATACTACCAGTTACAGAAGTTACAGAGCACGTGTTATTACATATAAATCATTATGTAAAAAATGGCACGTGCGTTAGGGGGGGGGGGCAAAAAATATGAACCCAGTAACCTGGGGGGGGGCACAAACGGAAACGATCCGTAAACTTCAATGAGGGCGAATGGTATCAAACTATCTGCTCTCCTCTGTGATAGAGAAAACAGTTTGCGGTGGCTCCTCTCACTGCTTTCTGTGTGCCAGTGGGCAGGAGAGTTTGTTGCAGGGGAGGGGGGGGGGGCTTCCACTTGTGGTTCACACAATGATCTCTGCCGTCCTGACGGGAGTCTTAATCCTTCATCTTGGGAAGTTTAACAGGCATTCTCCACATTAATAAAAATTATACTCCATTGTTTTTGTGGATCTATTCTGCCCCCCAGATTAGTGAGCGTAAATCTCCCGGATCTGAGTCTCATGATATTTCAGTACTGAATCATAAAAATTTCATTATGATTTTTACTATGGCCAGAGTTCTGATCACGGCACTTTATAGAAAGTTCATGTTAAAATTCACAGTAAAATTCTGAACTTAGTATGAACATAATGAACTTCAATTCTTTAATTATTATGGACACAATGAGTTTTTGTCTGTTTTTGAGCTGAACAGAATGAAAAAAAAATGCTACTATCTGAGACTTGGGGATAAAACTGGTTGGACAATTTAAACAATAAATTAGCCAAAATTATGGATAACTAAAAAGGAGTTCACATGGATATTATTCACATTCACATTCACAAGGATATGAATTCACATTATCACATTACATGGATATTAATCACATTCACATTCACAAGGATATGCATTCACATTATCACATTACATGGATATTATTCACATTCACATTCACAAGGATATGCAGAATTAGTTTTATGCAGAATTTTACTATTTCTCATTTCCACTGACACTGGTACATTGAATTACTATCGCTGGTACACTGAATTAAACGTTTCCTTTTCCAGATTCGATTTTCCCCCTCCACATAGCAGATTCGAAACTCAACACGAGAAGGTGAAGGTGTCCGAGCGTCCATCATCATCGTTCCATCATACAACAGAGACCCAACTCGTCAGAGCCTCTTTCCCAGATTGACCTGCGGCTTTTCCTAAAGCAAATCTAACGCAGAACAAAAGTTTTAGACAACTACAGAGACCAAATTAATTTAATATTATCAAGCAAACATTTAGGAATAAAAAAAACATTTAACAAAAAAAATTTAAGCGTAAATAGGATTACATACATTATCAAAATATTAACAACATATAATTTGTAACTGGGGGTCATAAAAAACACTGGGGGGGGGGAAACACTGACTAGCTGATGGGATTTTACAAGGTCGCTTCCCAAAGACTCGGTGGCTTCTCAAGATTTTGGAAATTGACGCTTTAATTAACTTTTTTTATTATGCTCTGATCTGATCGACTGGGACCTTGATCAAGATTCAGTTGACCTTGAAAGTCAAGATTAGGTTTCTTATAAATGTTTTAATTATGTGTCGGCTTTTTGGTTTCATTCCAGCCAATTTGGTCAGTGGTGTCTGTCTAGCACTACATTGAATTGAATAGTGACGTCATCTGGTTCACAAAACCACACTAATTCTGCAAAAATGTTGCAGACTCTAAATTGCTTTTGTTATAAATAAAAATTGATACGTAGAACTTTGGGATCTTTTCTGATAGTGCCCCCAGCCCTATAGAGCCGTTATTTTAGCACCCACCGAAATCTGAGTTTTCGCGAATTGTAAGAGCGAGTTGCTTTCCATTGAAACATGAGTGTCTAGATAGATTGAAAGCACATTTAGAATAGTTTCCTTAAAAAATCGAGCCCTTATTGTTCAAAAATTGAGTCGATTTAACTTCAAAAATGGCCGTAACACAGAAATTTTTATTGATGCTGACTTTATATGCAACAAATTTTCATCGCAATACGTACTTTCAAACCACAGCTGTGCTAGCTTTCGCATGCATTTTTTTCATATAAGTCCATGCATAAACTTCCTTAACATCAACAGTATGCATAAACATTTAAACTTCTATAAATGGGGGTGCAAAACTAAACGGAGGAGGGGGGCGGGGCGCTAGAATAAAAGATCCAATTTTGTTCGCCAATCAAATTACGCCGCAGAGGTATACCCAAATGGTTACGGGCAGATCGTTCGTTTTTCCCATGTTAATACATTGAAAATGCAACAATTTGCGAAAATAGATATTTTACCAAAAATTGAAGAGAATTGCGCAAAGTTTCCAAATTTCAACAATGAAAGAATTGAGATACAAGCTCTATATCCTCTTTTTGGCGCGCTATGAATAACGAATCTGCTCTATTTATAAATCTCTTTTTCGCACGCAACCTATCTCGATTTCGCATTTAGCACCATAATCCGCAATTAGATCTAATTTAATGCGTGCTTTTGAGCATGAAAAAGTGGTTAATAAAGCTCTAGTAAATGGTGGTTAGTAAATAAAAGTGAACAAACACACGCAAACAGACACACATACACGCGAACATCCGTGTAAAACAACACACACACGCACGCACACACACACGCACACGCACACACACACAAACACACACACACACACACACAAGCACACACAGAGACAGACAGACAGACACAAACACACACACACACAAACACACACAGAGACACACAAACCCACACACACACAAACAAACACCTTTTTTCGGCAAAGGATTTTTCAGGAAAAAATCAGACTTGTTGGCGCTGGGACGTACACTATATATGCCACAAAATAGATTCGGCCAGTCCCACTTTGACATCGCCCAAAGACTTTTTTGAGCAAGAGATTTTTCAGAAAAAAAACAGTTTTTGTGGCGCTGGGACGTACACTTAATATTTGTTGCCGTCCAAAATAAATTGAAATTATTTTGTCTTCAAAGGTGTGTGTATTGAATATTTGTCTTTAAATCACTCTAAAGCTTTGAAAACCTCAATAAAATATGTATTAAATTGCTTATTACAAAGTATTAAATCACTTTTGCATGCTCAAAAAGCGAGCGTTTAATTGGGCTCAATTGCGGATACTTTTAATGTGAAAAATAGGTACCTAAAATGAACGGAAACGTGCTAAAAGACTTGTCACCTATTTTCCAGTTTCAAAACATCTCAGTTTGGCAAAAATGGCGTAATCCCTTTTGCGAAAAATAAGATACAAAGCGTGTCTCCTAATTTAGTTCATTTTATGTATCTGTTTTTCGCGCAATTTTTATTAAGGCGGTATACCTCTGCGTCGTAATGCACAATTTCTTTTCTGATTTTTTGGTCTAGTTTTGGATATGGCGTCTTACGTACGCTTCTGCAGCCACTTCTAAATTTGTTCTATCAGTGAAGACGAGATTTAGAGGAACTTCACATAATTGAGGAACATAAAGTGCCAAAACAATCAAAACAATGAAAATGCTGACTTAAGGCATTCTGTCAAAACTCTAGAACACATTTTCGCGCTTTCTTGATGATTGCATGTATAGTGAATGATTGCAATTGTGTCCGATATCGAAGGACAATATCAATTCACGCGAACCACGACACTCCTTGCGTGAATATATTCGTTCTTCCGGTAATTATAGGCAATGAGTTTATGTAATTTTGTCGCATTCACTACATGTTATATATAATCTCAGCGGATTTACCGCATTTAAAAAAACGGAGGTCGTCCCCATTATAACCCCCCCCCCCCCCCCGCCAGAATTCAATAGCCCCAATATAGCATAATTACCATGATGGGGGAGGTGCGCGGTTTAGGTTATTTTATCACTTTTTTTGCAAGATAACCATTTTTTGCAAGATTCTGGGTGAATCCTGCAATATAATCCTTTCGTCTAAACTAGGGTACTTCATCGTTATTATCGAGCTCTCAAAATATGCAACTTTTCAGCTTCGCACCGTCATTTGATATCAGGGCAATAAAAGTGCTGTAATTAGACTCTTTGATTCTTCAATGAAGAAATTGCAGGTTTATCTTTGATTGCCATGACACCTCAGCCCCAGAAAACTAACAAAGTACTCTGAATTAGGCTGTAATTTTTAGCTCTTTTCTCGTCCGAAAAATATTGAAGTCCTCAAACCTGATTTTGCAATTCCTCCCGATTCCTTTATGAGGGACAATTTGGGTCTTTCCCATTATAGCTCCTCATGAAAATATAGCCCCCCCTTATGGTATATTTACCATGATTGGGGGGCTATAGGTTATCTGACAACTAAGCTGGGGGGGGCTATAACGGGAAAGACCCGACAATTTTTTCTATCAAAATGTGTTGTCAATTGTTTTTGAATCATTCCCTGATTTTTAATCAGCCAGTTGACGCTTGATACTATCACTGTGTTGTAGCTGTAGTCTTACTGTATATTCAATGTTTGGTTGAAAATGACAATATTGTCAATGTCACTCACGTTAGTGTCATTGCATCTACTGGTTGAAACAAGTTTTCGGCAAGCCAGTTTTCTGTTTAACTTGGGGTCTTTTCCTTTTGTGCCACCCCCCCGCCTCCAGTAAGTTAGGGTCTTTCCCATTATAGCCTTGCATGAAATTATAGCCCCCTATTATGGTATAATTACCATGATTGGGGGCTTTAGGTTATCTGACCACTATGCTGGGGGGGCTATAATGGGAAGTTATATACTACCAGTTACAGAAGTTACAGAGCACGTGTTATTACATATAAATCATTATGTAAAAAATGGCACGTGCGTTAGGGGGGGGGGGCAAAAAATATGAACCCAGTAACCTGGGGGGGGGCACAAACGGAAACGATCCGTAAACTTCAATGAGGGCGAATGGTATCAAACTATCTGCTCTCCTCTGTGATAGAGAAAACAGTTTGCGGTGGCTCCTCTCACTGCTTTCTGTGTGCCAGTGGGCAGGAGAGTTTGTTGCAGGGGAGGGGGGGGGCTTCCACTTGTGGTTCACACAATGATCTCTGCCGTCCTGACGGGAGTCTTAATCCTTCATCTTGGGAAGTTTAACAGGCATTCTCCACATTAATAAAAATTATACTCCATTGTTTTTGTGGATCTATTCTGCCCCCCAGATTAGTGAGCGTAAATCTCCCGGATCTGAGTCTCATGATATTTCAGTACTGAATCATAAAAATTTCATTATGATTTTTACTATGGCCAGAGTTCTGATCACGGCACTTTATAGAAAGTTCATGGTAAAATTCACAGTAAAATTCTGAACTTAGTATGAACATAATGAACTTCAATTCTTTAATTATTACGGACACAATGAGTTTTTGTCTGTTTGTGAGCTGAACAGAATGAAAAAAAATGCTACTATCTGAGACTTGGGGATAAAACTGGTTGGACAATTTAAACAATAAATTAGCCAAAATTATGGATAACTAAAAAGGAGTTCACATGGATATTATTCACATTCACATTCACAAGGATATGAATTCACATTATCACATTACATGGATATTAATCACATTCACATTCACAAGGATATGCATTCACATTATCACATTACATGGATATTATTCACATTCACATTCACAAGGATATGCAGAATTAGTTTTATGCAGAATTTTACTATTTCTCATTTCCACTGACACTGGTACATTGAATTACTATCGCTGGTACACTGAATTAAACGTTTCCTTTTCCAGATTCGATTTTCCCCCTCCACATAGCAGATTCGAAACTCAACACGAGAAGGTGAAGGTGTCCGAGCGTCCATCATCATCGTTCCATCATACAACAGAGACCCAACTCGTCAGAGCCTCTTTCCCAGATTGACCTGCGGCTTTTCCTAAAGCAAATCTAACGCAGAACAAAAGTTTTAGACAACTACAGAGACCAAATTAATTTAATATTATCAAGCAAACATTTAGGAATAAAAAAACATTTAACAAAAAAAATTTAAGCATAAATAGGATTACATACATTATCAAAATATTAACAACATATAATTTGTAACTGGGGGTCATAAAAAACACTGGGGGGGGGGGGAAACACTGACTAGCTGATGGGATTTTACAAGGTCGCTTCCCAAAGACTCGGTGGCTTCTCAAGAGTTTGGAAATTGACGCTTTAATTAACTTTTTTTATTATGCTCTGATCTGATCGACTGGGACCTTGATCAAGATTCAGTTGACCTTGAAAGTCAAGATTAGGTCTCTTATAAATGTTTTAATTATGTGTCGGCTTTTTGGTTTCATTCCAGCCAATTTGGTCAGTGGTGTCTGTCTAGCACTACTTTGAATTGAATAGTGACGTCATCTGGTTCACAAAACCACACTAGTTCTGCAAAAATGTTGCAGACTCTAAATTGCTTTTGTTATAAATAAAAATTGATACGTAGAACTTTGGGATCTTTTCTGATAGTGCCCCCCAGCCCTATAGAGCCGTTATTTTAGCACCCACCAAAATCTGAGTTTTCGCGAATTGTAAGAGCGAGTTGCTTTCCATTGAAACATGAGTGTCTAGATAGATTGAAAGCACATTTAGAATAGTTTCCTTAAAAAATCGAGCCCTTATTGTTCAAAAATCGAGTCGATTTAACTTCAAAAATGGCCGTAACACAGAAATTTTTATTGATGCTGACTTTATATGCAACAAATTTTCATCGCAATACGTACTTTCAAACCACAGCTGTGCTAGCTTTCGCATGCATTTTTTTCATATAAGTCCATGCATAAACTTCCTTAACATCAACAGTATGCATAAACATTTAAACTTCTATAAATGGGGGTGCAAAACTAAACGGAGGAGGGGGGCGGGGCGCTAGAATAAAAGATCCAATTTTATTCGCCAATCAAATTACGCCGCAGAGGTATACCCAAATGGTTACGGGCAGATCGTTCGTTTTTCCCATGTTAATACATTGAAAATGCAACAATTTGCGAAAATAGATATTTTACCAAAAATTGAAGAGAATTGCGCAAAGTTTCCAAATTTCAACAATGAAAGAATTGAGATACAAGCTCTATATCCTCTTTTTGGCGCGCTATGAATAACGAATCTGCTCTATTTATAAATCTCTTTTTCGCACGCAACCTATCTCGATTTCGCATTTAGCTCCATAATCCGCAATTAGATCTAATTTAATGCGTGTTTTTGAGCATGAAAAAGTGGTTAATAAAGCTCTAGTAAATGGTGGTTAGTAAATAAAAGTGAACAAACACACGCAAACAGACACACATACACGCGAACATCCGTGTAAACCAACACACACACGCACGCACACACACACGCACACGCACACACACAAACACACACACACAAGCACACACAGAGACAGACAGACAGACACAAACACACACACACACAAACACACACAGAGACACACAAACCCACACACACACAAACAAACACCTTTTTTCGGCAAAGGATTTTTCAGGAAAAAATCAGACTTGTTGGCGCTGGGACGTACACTATATATGCCACAAAATAGATTCGGCCAGTCCCACTTTGACATCGCCCAAAGACTTTTTTGAGCAAGAGATTTTTCAGAAAAAAAACAGTTTTTGTGGCGCTGGGACGTACACTTAATATTTGTTGCCGTTCAAAATAAATTGAAATTATTTTGTCTTCAAAGGTGTGTGTATTGAATATTTGTCTTTAAATCACTCTAAAGCTTTGAAAACCTCAATAAAATATGTATTAAATTGCTTATTACAAAGTATTAAATCACTTTTGCATGCTCAAAAAGCGAGCGTTTAATTGGGCTCAATTGCGGATACTTTTAATGTGAAAAATAGGTACCTAAAATGAACGGAAACGTGCTAAAAGACTTGTCACCTATTTTCCAGTTTCGAAACATCTCAGTTTGGCAAAAATGGCGTAATCCCTTTTGCGAAAAATAAGATACAAAGCGTGTCTCCTAGTTTAGTTCATTTTATGTATCTGTTTTTCGCGCAATTTTTATTAAGGCGGTATACCTCTGCGTCGTAATGCACAATTTCTTTTCTGATTTTTTGGTCTAGTTTTGGATATGGCGTCTTACGTACGCTTCTGCAGCCACTTCTAAATTTGTTCTATCAGTGAAGACGAGATTTAGAGGTACTTCACATAATTGAGGAACATAAAGTGCCAAAACAATCAAAACAATGAAAATGCTGACTTAAGGCATTCTGTCAAAACTCTAGAACACATTTTCACGCTTTCTTGATGATCGCATGTATAGTGAATGAATGCATTTGTGTCCGATATCGAAGGACAATATCAATTCACGCGAACCACGACACTCCTTATGTGAATAGATTCGTACTTCCGGTAATTATAGGCAATGAGTTAATTTATGTAATTTTGTCGTATTCACCACATGTTATATATAATCTCAGCGGATTTACCGCATTTAAAAAAACGGAGGTCGTCCCCATTATAGCCCCCCCCCCCCGCCAGAATTCAATAGCCCCAATATAGCATAATTACCATGATGGGGGAGGTGCACGGTTTAGGCTATTTTATCACTAAGCTGGGGGGGGGGGGGGTATGGGAAAGATCAAAAAAAAATTTGACAGTGACTTCAAGTCAGCTCTTTTTCTGAACACAAGCAGACTTGATGGTTAAAACTATGAGACTTTCCGTGTATACCACATTTTTATTTGTTTGTGTATACCAAAAAGTAGTAAACAGTTCACGCAAGTGCCAACTCCATACATAACATAAACCATGAAATCAATAAGTAAAAATATAAACCATTATAAAGTGGTTATGCTGTTAACTTTGAAGTTAGTAGAGACACGTGATATCCTTTTTGACTTGATGAATTAGATATATGGGCCTTTTCATTTTGATTCCCAAGATTCTCTAAGATTTCTCTAAGGTTTCTTGGCAAGGTTTTCGAGATTGGATGCACTCTCGGACTGAACGTGAAGTCTTAATCAGTACTGATTCAATGAAATTGCAACTCTTAGATCAGTACTGTATCAGAGCTCTGAACATGTCACTTTTTAGACTCGGCACGTCTTAATTCAAATCTTAAGTCTTGATCAGTCTTAAGTCAAATGTTAAGACTTTGGCACGCTTTGAGTCAAATCTTGGCGCGTCTGGGAAAACGCAAAAAGTTGCCGAGAAATTGTCCAGAATAGGTCTGGAATACGTTAAATGTAGCCGAGAAAATGTCAAAAATAGCGTGATGCCCCATGAATAAAAAGGCGTGTTTGATAAAACTTTGTGTTCATTATCTCATTTCATGAAAAGGAGGTCAAATAACAGCTGTTAGACCATAACAGATACTATTGATACTAATGAAATCTGCAGGTTTAATAATCACAAATAATAAATTAATAACAAAAATTTAAAAAGTAAAAAAAAACTCAGAAGACATGTTGGAAAATGGAAAAATTTAAAGAAAGAAGAATTAAAAGAAAATTTTTCACCACTACCAACAAAATGCTGTAAGAAAAATTTTTCAGCGCTTCCAGGATGCGGTGAAAAAACAAATTTGACCGCTAAAAACCGCAAATTTTACAAAAAAAATCGACGCATTGAACGCTAAAAGATGCGGGTGCTTTGCGGTGAAAAAAGTTTTTTTTCACCACTATTCACCGCTGATCTTACATTATTTTTTTTAACCAAACCTCGACCCGGGGACAAAACTGATCAGATCTAATCTCTAACCCCACTTTAAGGGCATATTTCTGTTATGCCCACCAGACGCAAGTGCTAATTTTACATAGTAAGATGTTATATAACGACACATCAATTGTAATTGAGGGCATAAAACACTGGGTTTAAAAAAACAAGGGGCGGTGGGGGGGGGGGGGCAGAACAGATTCAAATCTGATCTCTGGTATAAATGACTTGACAAGAGTTGACTTAAAACACATTGTCGCTCTTTTGTTTGCGATAACAAATGTCTGGGAAAATGCATTCAAATCAGAATAACATTCAAGCCTGACTAAAGATCACTATGACAACAAAAGTGTATTATAATAAGACGACAGAGACGGTGCTTGGGGGGGGGGGGCAGGAACTTCAAACAGCGTCAACACTCCTCAAAAAATTTTTTTTTCAAAACATAAAACAGTTGTCCTGCCCCGTCCTAGATTCTGCAAAAAAATGAGCTGCAGAAATCGTCTCTGCTGGCATGATTGATCCAGATATCATTTGCGTTGAAGATTTGTAGTTTACGACACTCAAACTGCCGGAGATGAAATTTTTGTTCTTTTTAACCATTAGACAATGTCGCTTTTTGTCTGTTTTTAGACAGAACTCGATCAAAAACAACATTTCTTAATACGGTCTGGTCGCCTTTTTTCAACGCGGGTGGTGGTTATATCTTTTCTATTACTCATATAGAAGAGTTTTATAGAAACTTTTCTATAAGAGCTAGTTATCTGCACATAATAAGTTATAAAATCACTGATTAACTCAATTAATTATCGTTTGCTGTTGTTGAATTATTAAAACAATATTGTTACAGAGCATAAAGTTACATAACTTGTAAAAGCCTCTTGTATCGTATTTAAGAGAGTTTTAACTGCAACAGAAGTTACACACCTCCACTTACGCTTAGAAAAAAGTTATCTTTATAAAAACAAAAAAATAATTTGTCAAATTTATGTCTGTAGCAGCGGTACACAATTTAACTGAATGTGGCGTGTTTGAACCGCCACATGGAAGTTACAAATCAACATTCGACTCTAATTTGACAATGGGTGAATTCATGCGCCATGTTTTGACTGAAAAACACCCCGAAAGTTGTCTGACTGAGATAAAAACGGGAAGAAAAATAACTTTTTCTCGTTTATTCGAGGTTGCAAAAGACATAGCTGGTCAAATGTCGGAAGCTGGTATTCAAAAAGGGGCGAATTTGCACCTGGTAGCTGAAAATGATTTTGATTGTCCAGGTGTTTTGATTGCGTGTTATCTGAACGGGTACCTCATAGGTGGATCCAATCCCCTCTCACCCTGGCCCGAGTTCAAACGAAATATGACGACTCAGTGCGCTACAGTTCTCGTGATGTCAAGAGATGTATACGAAAGGTGAGCAAAAACAGTTTTGCTGAATCAGTTATCAGCTGGATATCTTTTAGTAAATTGATTCGTTGAAAAAATGTGGATATTAATGCATATACTATCTTTGTAGTTACTTTTCGTATATCTTTTTTAGAGGTGATATCAATAGAAGCCCGCGAAGAACTGAATTCCTTGATAGATCATTTTCATTTTTTTGTTTCTTGAAATAAAAAAGGAGGCTCCTATTTTGCCTTTTTATATCACTCTGCCATCCACTTTTTCGTTTTTGTCAGTTTTAGGAAATAAAATTAGAAAAAATTTGCATTGATTTCATAAAGAAAAAACAAACTCTATACCCTATTTTTGTATCTGAGAAAAATTTTGCCAAAAACAAATTCTCGTAAAAAGTATTCTCCTAGAGTTTCATAGTACAATCTTTGTGTTTCTAGATTGGGATGAGAGCTTCAACAAACTATTATCAAAATGAGCAAGCAGATATTTCAGATATTAAAGGGCATTGAGCTCCACTACTTTCTTCTGATAAGCATATCGAAATTTCAAAAAAACGTTCACTAAAAATTTTATCAATATATCACACTTGTTGTTTTTGTCTCCTTCCAAAGTCTTCAGGCAGAATTTGGGCTGCTAACAGTTGATTTTCATCCAGAAAAAACTATAATAATCAATCAATAGACACAAAAGAGCGTCTTTTTCTGGTAAAAATTAAGTGAGCATCTGCCTTTCCAATAATATTATAAAAATAAAATGTTTACTGGTGTCTTTACAGAATCAATAAAGTACTTACACAATTGATCAAACCCTATAAAATCAGAGCAGAGCTCCAGAGAGATTGCCATCAGACCATTGAGTCCATTTTCAGGCGTCTCATAATTGGCGGAGAAATTTCATGATACTTATTTTAAAAGTTATCCAGTGGAGAAATGTTGATTTGATCCTAAATAAATTATGTTTGGTTTTCAGTTGATAAGCAAATAAATAGGTTCTAGTTTTCAAAAAAAGTAGATTGCTAGCAGTGCCTTTCTGTAACCCTCAAAGTGTTAGTGAGGTTTTCGACGTTCAATGTAAGTTTTTGATTGATTTTGAATATGTTCACTTACGGTCGCTTATGTTTCAAAACCAAACATATCGATATTACTGAAGAAAAAACTGCAGGGCTCTCATCGTTTTCGTCTAACTAAGACCAAACATACGGACAATTTTTTACGTTTACGAACTCGGGAACTGTGGTTTCGAGAGTACATTGACATTTAATTTCTACAAAGTGAAATATTTTTGGTGCATCAAAAGTACAGAAAAAGGGAAAAAATGCGTTGAATGCTCAGTTTGTGTTTACTTTCCCGTCTATCAGTTAACTTTTTTCGAGAAAATAAAACTTTTTACTTTTTGATTAACTTAAATTTTGATTTTCAGATTTGAAGCGGAAATCGACCAACCATTTTTGAAACACTTGGTAATAACCGACTCAATTGGAGACGGCGACGACTTCAAAGTCAAAGTTACTGTCAAGGGCGTCCAACCTACCCAGTTTTATACCTATGATTCAACAGGGAATTGTTTCTTATATCCGCCCCCCCCCGCCCACATCAATTATCGGAAGAGATGAAGGAATATACATATAGTTACGTTAGGAGAGTCAAATTGGCCCATTTAAGCGGCGAGTATATTCACTCGTTTTGTTTATACTATCTAATTTACGATCTTAATACTTGTAAGATCATATTTTAAACCGGATTTCGCTGCCGCTTTTTATCGTAGCCGCTTCGCTTTTGAGCAACTGTTACCATATAAGGAAATGGAAAGTAGTTCGTATGTCTTATGTAAGAAAATCCTGTCGTTAAGGGGATTAAGACAACTAACAGATTTAGAGGTGAAAAATGCCACTCAGGTATATCCGTAAACGATAGGGGGCTCGACAATAAAAGGTTAAAAAGTGAAAATCCGTTAAATTTGTCATTCTGGTCAATTTAACTATAAAGTAAAGTATTGGGTATATTTTGGTTATGTTGTCAGAAAGCGTATGTTGGCATTGGGTATTTTGTCCCAAAACAACCCCAATTTGAGCAAGGAATCTTCAAGTAATGTTGTATTTAAAAAAAATCTAACAAGATTCATCCGAAATAAATGAAACTCAAGGCGGTATGAACGCAATGTGAATAACTTAATCTTGCAGCTCGTGTTGATGATCAAAATGAGTGTGGCGGAAGTCATGAAGGTGTTAGACTTTTGAAGTGAAGCTCGGAGCAGTTCAAAACACGGTTTGTAAAAAATACTTAGAAAACTTTATGGGTGCAGAAAATTGGTGGTCTGAACCCACTAAAGGACTTAGGGTCTAACTGTTGGGATAATGCGTGTTTAAACAGACTCTCCAACGATTTTTTATAAGCTTTCTTTTGTTAATATTCAATTTGCATTGTAACAAAAAAGCGATTTTAGCATATTCAGAAATAATCAAATTGAATTATAGCGCAGAAATAAGAAATGATTGCTAGAAATGAGTGTTAGAAATGACCGAGAAAATGTTTGAATTGAGATGAAAAACGAGCGCAAAAATAAGATAACCGAACACAATGCGCTGAAAAAATTAAGAAAAAAAACGGAATGAGTGATTTAATGCGTTGGATTTTGAGCGAATGTTTATTCCCCCTCATTTCGCTCAATTTGCAGAAAATGCGCGTTTTTTGGGGCATAATTTCCTCCCATTTTCATTGGAGGAAAACGGGTTCTTCCCATTTTCATTATCAAATTCCACTAGTTTCTCCCATTTGATACGTTTTGAGCTTAAAATCAGCAAAAATCTTGACACGGACATAATCGCATTCTTAAGTGTTTTAATTTGCTAATTGCTCAAATTTTTTCAATAAAAGTTTAGAGAGCTAATCAGAGATATCAAAAGTCACTCAAAGTTGGTGAGGACTCATGTAGGGTTGGGATTTAATTAGTTACATGATCATATTGGTTTTCCGGGGGGGGGGGGGGGGTGATAAAAAGAAACAATTATCAGAACTGGACGGTGTTTGCAAATTCCTTTTTTCATCTGGAACGACCGGAATTCCCAAAGCTGTCAAAATCACCCACAAAATGTTGATCCACTCTTGTGAACGGAATTCTATCGCTGGAACGATGGGTTATTCAGAATCATGTCGATTTCTACTCGTAAATGTTTTTGCACACGTCGGTAGTCAGGTTTTCGATTTTCTGATTCCGGCGTTTAATGGGGTAAACATTTTCCTGGGTAAGAACCCGGGTTACATAGGACAGCTAGAATTGATCGAAAAGTACAAAATAACCCATATCAATCCATCGCCTGCTAACTTAAACTTTTGGGCAAAATATGAAGACATTCACAAGCATGAATTGTCATCGTTGAAGTACATTTTAATTGGTTCTGCGTGCCCAAATTTTGACTTGATCGAAATATTTGTTCAAAGAGCCGGTTTGAAATCTTCAGTTAAACTTCGCAACACATATGGTGCAACAGAAACGGCAAGTTGCACGTTTTGTCAAAACGAATTTATAGAATCCGATATTCGATCAATCGGCTTGGCGGCCCCTGGCGTCTCATTCAAGATTATTAACCCCAAAGATGAGTCAGAGGTCGTAACTGAACCCGAAACAGAAGGAGAGCTGGCTATTAAACTGCATAACGAACAGCCTTTGTACTTTAACGACCCTGAAAAAAGCAATAGAGCTTTAACATCGGATGGTTTCTACAAAACGGGCGACCTCGTAAAACTTGACGAAAGATTTCAAATTTTTCTAAGTGGGCGAATTAGTGAGTTTATAAAATATTGCGGGTTTACAGTTTCACCAGCATTGCTCGAACAAATTGTGATGGAGAGTGATTTGATTGTTGATTGTGCTGTAGTGGGAAAACCGGACGAGCTTAACTGTGAAATCCCTGTTGCTTGTGTTGTGCTTTCCGAAAAGGGAAAAAGTGCTGACAAAACGGATGTCCGGCAACAACTTCTTGATCTCGCGGCTGGTAATGTTCAACAAAATAAAAAATTAAGAGATGTCGAGATTGTTGATGAGATTCCGAGAAATCCGAATGAAAAAATAATGCGAAAAGTTCTCGTTCAGCAGCTACTTGAAACTGAACAGTCGAAAGATAGCAACGTAACCAATGCTCATTAAAAAAATGCGTATTGCTGCTTGTATTGAAGGTGCTCAGTTGTATAAATATTGCTAAGTAATTTTCACACAATATCGTACTAAGAGGGGAAGAACACATTCTGCGTGTGAATTTACTTACGTCAAAGTTTTGTTAATTTAAGCAAGATTTCCCCATAGATAACTGTAAGTGGTCTCCCCGCTCCTTGAAATCGGTGGTTAAAATTAGCACTGAAAATTTTTGTAAGTATCGCCTTATTGTAAGTATTATTCTTTTTTCTTGCGTATTTATATTTTGCACTTACAAGAACTTTGCTAATATGTATTCCATAATATGGTTTTTAGGTTGGAAATTGTTATTTTAGTTAATTAAATTTGAGAAACCTTAATGTGACTAGTTATCAGATTCCGCAACAACTCTATTGTGATACTTTTTATTTCATTCAACTGTTTTCTCCATCCATCCCTCCTTGTTTATATAAGTTTTATTATTTTTTACGTCCTCCCTCCACAAAATATTATACACCCGTTCACATAGCGTGCTATTTAAATACCAATTCTTTGAATTAAATATGTATTAACAAACATATCAAAAATATGTCAAAAGATTTCTTACCAAATGCTTTGTGGCCTTAAGCAGTCTTGGCTTGTACAGTTAACTCAATTTCTAATGGAACTATTCAATCTATATTCTTTTTCGTTTTGCATAGGGCGTATTTCTAGCACTAATCAAGAAAGGTTCTAGTATAAATCTGCTTGAAGGTTATCGTAACATAACATCAACATCAGAACCGTCAATAGAGAAAAAATTGCGATTTATCAGAATTCATCTCAAGATTTTGTGAAACTCAAAGAGTTATTTCATTGATATTGATTGCCGGTGGAAAATAGCAAATAGGTCAGTAAACAGTTAAGTGGTACCTCCGATTGGAAATAGAGTTCCATGTTGTTATGGATTTCTATTGGTTTCTAAGAGGTATGGAATGTTAGTTCTCAAGCACAGTGCAATTTTTAATTGAGCAAGAAAATTGTTTCAATTGTTTGCACTTTTTGCAGTCAGTTATTGTGGGGACGAAAATTAATTTTTTGGACAGATCAAATCGTCAATTTTAGTACACATCGTCAATTTTTGAACACACAAAAAGTCAAGTCTGGACATAGGCCTTTTTGAACGCACGAAAGTCTGGACATAAGGCTCTTTGAACGCATGATAGTCTGGATATGAATGCACAAATGATCAATTTTGGAGCGCACGAATTTTCCTTTGGAACCCACAAAAGGTCTGGACATAGGCATTTTTGAACGCACGAAAGTCTGGACATAAGGCCTTTTGAACGCACGATAGTCTGGACATGAACGCACAAATTATCAATTTTGGAGCGCACGAATTTTCTTTTGGAACGCACGAAAGTCTGGACATAGGCAATTTTGAACGCACGAAAGTCTCGACATGAGAACTTTTGAACGCACGATGAACGCACGAAAAATTTTGAACGCACGAAAGTCTGGACATAGGCACCTTCCGTCTGGGAGGGTCTGGACATAGACACTTTCTTTCTGGGACGGTCTGGACATATCGACTTTCGGTCTGGCACCTCAACCTGGGTTGATATTTTAAGTGTCAATTCTTAATTAGATTTTGTATTATCAATAGACTGATTGGCTAATCCTTTATGTTTAAAATTGTGTTCGCGCGAAATTTAATCAAGTGCAAAAAATTCGTCAGGTTATATACACTAAATTCAATAAATTTTATAATAAATTTGTCAGGTTATATAAGCTAGTCTAAATACTTAAAATCAGGAAATTTAAATGAAATAGATTTCGTTTTGGAAAGTTTTTGGAAATGAATATTTCAGCCCTGAAAATTTCCACAAACTTAATTATTTTGTCATAATCCGTTCCAAAAACACATACATCTACCAACTTTAGACTCAACTAATCTTTCAATTATTGATAATTTCAATTATTGATAGCTTGTGTATCTTAAAAACTCTAAAAAGTGGATAAACTCTCATCTCTGCCCAGAATAAAGTTCGTTCGGAACGTCCTCTGATCAGACTAAAACGCGCCCAAAAACCTCTCCTGATCAGACCAGTGTGCACTCGAAATTGTCTTTGATCAGACTAGTGTGAGGTCGAAACTGCCTCTGATCAGATCGTCCCAGACCGAAGTGACCTCTGATCAGACGAGTTCCAGATCATTGCCCAGATTAAAGTGCGTTTGATGACCTTCTAGACCATTTAATTTCAGCCCACCGAGAACTTGTGTGCGCTCGAAGATCGTCTGATCAGCGGTCACTTCGGTCTGGCCACCTCGACCTGGGTAAGGTTTAGCTGTAGATGAGCGTCAAATGTGGACAGAGTAGATTAAATTTAATGCAAGGTTTAAAACAACAAAACTACTGTATATCTTTTGAGTCTTGTGGATGTAAAATTATATATCAATAGAGGAATAAAACTGTTTCACCGAATCCATTAGGTATTATATGACAATTTTTTCCAAAAATCATTTTTGTTTGGTTTGATAGCATGTAGATTTCTTTTCTTTTGCAGATTACCGTTAAAACTAGCCATTAGCAAGCAATAAATTTTGGTTGTGTTTGTTGTCTTACTCATAATGCTCATATAAAAATCAGAAACTAGAAATTACAAAAATGGGGGATAAAAAATCTTTTCTTAAATGAAATTATAGTATTTTATCACGCTGGTTAAGTTAATTGTTCAGACCCTTTTTTAGTTCGGAGGAACTATGAGCTCAACTGGGATTTTTAGTGTTTAGTTAATTTTCGACGATCGATATATTCATCGTGGTGTGTTATGAGTGGCTTGAGAAATCTTGTCATTGGTGAAACTTCCAAATCAAAGGAACTTTTGATTTTTACTTTTCCGAGGTGTTAAGGTGGTTTAAATTTTTGTGAACGTAAGCCTCACTTCCGTTGTTTTGTTCACATTTTTTGCAAAGTTTGGTGAAAACTTATTTTAAAACATGTTACTAATCTCATTGATTGCAGTCTCAAAACGAAATAGAGTAGCTGAATTGTTTGAAACATCAGTTTTGCCTAAAAGTTTGGCTCCCTTTTTGAAAGTTTAGCATTTTTTAAATTTCTTCAAGGAAAAGGAGCCAAAAATGAGTATTTAGCCCAGTTTAAACCTGCAAATCAACCTGCAGTCTAGGCATAAAATTGATGACCAACAGTTACTCAGAAAATGGGAACTTTTATCTGCGGTTTCTAACAAAAGGCGACGGAAACAACCTTTCGTTAACTTAACTCGATGTTTATCAAAAATTCATTACCTTTTTTGATATTTGGGATTTTCAATTTACAAAAAAAAATTGTTATTATGTGGAGCGATGAATTTTTTACAGCTGCACATTGATAACGAGGCAAGTTTTAGTCTCATGGTGGTCATGGTGGATTTTTACAATGATAATGGGTTCGGTTTTTGTTTTGGGTCCGATTGCTAAAATATTTTTATTTCATCTCAATTGCAGGCAAATTTGTTTTGAATTACAGATTCATTTAAATTGATGTCGATTTTTTTTAAATGAGACCCATTGATCAAAAATTAAGTTCTCAGAATAAAACTCATTTTCTTTTTCGCTCGGACAAAAAATTTAAAAAAAACTTTTTTTGAAAGCCAAAGTTTGCCTACAATTGATTTGCTGTTTGTAGTCTTACGACATGTCTGGTTAACAAAAGCTCTTGTTTGCCACTTTGGGAGGTCTTGACAAAACTATCGCACGCTTTCATTTGATAATTAAGGGCCTTTCGCTAACATAACTCGAATATAAGTATCGGAAAATCATTAATTATTTATGATACGATTTTGTCTCAATTTAGCCATTTTGGTAACATTTGCAGCGAACCTTTGATTTAATGGAGGACAAACAGCATTAGCAAGACAATCTTTGGTGTAATTTTGGAAAATCACACTTAAAAAATAGTTCGGAATTTACGAGGTGCTGTCATTTCTTTTGACGATTTGTTTTTTTTATTTTTTAACAGACCGGAAAAATATCAAGTCCAAGCTCAATCATTAACAGATCAAGTGTATGGAGAAGTGAAGGCCAAAACACATAATAACTTCAGCTAAACATTAATGGTTTCTCTGAATTTTACACTGTTCGAGTAAAGTTGTTTGTAAGGATTTGTGTTCTGCCTGTTCTCGTTGTTATTTTGTAGTCTTTGCACTTAGTCATATTAATAACATAACCAATTGATCTCAATACCAGAAGAAAATCAATTTTTTTGAATTGTTTGAGTTGCAATCTTATGGCTTATACTAAGTCTGTCTTTAAAAAAGTTTATTTCAAAAATATAAATAGTTTTTCTAGTTTTTCACGTTTGCTGACTATTTGCGGCATTTAAGCGTAGTATTATCAAAAACGAAGCACGCAATTCTTTTTACGTGAGATTTAATGTAGTTTTCATTTCTGTTTAATGAACTAATTGTCTTTTTTAGCGTTGAATCTACGTTTTTATTTAACTTTTTTCCGAATATTTTCAAGTTTGAGGGGTATTTTGTTGCCCTCTTATACCATCCGGAAAAAAGATACATCAATTACAAGTCTTTTATCAAAATAATGGCGTTGAAGGTAAAATTGAGTTTGTTCAATAGTTTTAGCCGAAAGATTATGATTTCAAAGACTTCAAAACCGTCCTTTCTTTTAGTCTCCTTGCTGGCAAGTATCAAGAGCCTTTTTATGAAACATTGTTTAAATTCTTTTAGTGGTTTGAACTAAAAACAAAAATTTAATTGAATAAACCAATTATTTTCAGACAATATGAGTTTTTAAATTTGTTTT